>NW_019417115.1:52420-136305 GCF_000390285.2 Anoplophora glabripennis
GCCAAATGTATTTGCAATTACTGGAAGACGCTATTGACCCTGCCTTGACTGATATTATTGAAAATGTTCCAGAGTATGATGAAGATCATTTGATTTTTCAACAGGACGGTGCTCCTCCGCATTATGCGTTAATTGTCCGTCAGTATTTGGACCAACGTTTCCTACGGAATTGGATTGGGAGAAGAGGCAGCATTGAGTGGCCTCCACGATCACCGGATTTATCGCCCCTTGATTTCTTTTTGTGGAGATACCTAAAAAGTAAAATCTATAAAACACAGCCAGCGTCGCTGGAAGATTTGCGTCAAAGAATCGTTGACGAATGCTGTCGAATCACTCCGGAAATGCTTCGGAATGTGCGCGAACGTTTCAAACAGAGAATCTTTATTCTAGTATGGAAGCGAGCGGTCATCAGTTTGAACATTTAGGCCGGGTTTTATAATGTAGGTTTAAACTTGAAATAGGCGTTTAAACTGTGACCTTGAAAAAGTGAACGTTTTATACGCTTAGTTAATTAGTAGACTGACGTTTAAACTGGTGAGTAGGGTTTAAACTTTAACCGCTACAAAAGCTCCGTTTAAACCACACGTTGAAGTTAAACGCTACTATGGAAAATATTTTGTACCCATAGCACAGTGTTTTAGTAAGGTTAATATGTGCCCATAGATCCTAATTGTACCATAGACCTGTCTAGAATTGTACAGAAAATACCATAAAATGAGAAAGAGAGCATAAATAACCTTATAAAAATGGAAATTAACGATGTAGTGGATGTAGATGTTTTCGAAATGTTTGATGAAATATTATTATCGGATGAGGATGAAGTCATCATCAGTGTAATAATTGAGGCCCCAGACAGCCAAGAAATTTTGGAATAAAACCCAGTCATATATGGAGTGAGGGTAAATTTATTAACAATTTATTCCAAAGTTTCAATGCGTGTATTGCTAGAACAAATTCAGCATTGTTATTTGTTAATCGTTTATACGTAATAAGGTACATACCTACTGAAGTGAAGTTACAGATTATGACAAACAGGTGTGCTAACATTGCATTTCTTAAATTTGTTTATAAGACGTTTCTCTAATCTTTAGTTTAATCCGAAAGTTAAACTCTGGTTTAAACTATGGATTAATCTTAAGTTTAAACGGTTATTATACAACCCGACCTTAATCTACTAAGTAGTAAGTAAGCAACTAAACATAATTTAAATTTTAAAATGTTAATTTTTTTCAAAGTATTGGGCGGAATTATAAAATTTAAAGTCTGTTGTAAAGAGAATTGTAAGAGTTTTCAAAAGAAATATTACTCAACCCCCAATGCCGTTTAAATATTTTGGGGTGATGCTTATCCTTGCTTGGGGGTGAAAGTGGCGGAGTCAAAAGTACCAGCAAAAAATGTCCTTCTTTAATCTAAAATCGACGGGTCTGAGCTTTTTTCTACAATCTTGACGCAGTTTCTGAAAATAGCTTTGTTTCGTTTTCATTTGGCCACCCTGTATATAAAACAATGGTTGCATAATATCGCTGGAAGATGAAAATATTTTTTTGGCAGTGTAACTTTAAATATATATTTTTGCAATTTAAAATATATTGAACATCCATTAGCACAATTTTGTTATTGTCAAAATAATTATCTTTTACTTTGGAAATCAATTACACAATATCTGTTACAACTGTAAGTAATAGTAAATCATTTCCCTACTATTCGTCGAAAATTTGAAAAATGTCTGTTCAATTAAAGTGAAGGAACCTCTTGTATGATTTTTTTACTTAATAAGTTTGTACACTGGGTCCAAAATAATGATCACGGAGATATTTAAAATGGTGAACAATACAGAGTGTCAGAAAAAAAGCTGCATTATTGGAAAGGGGCAGAGTATAGTCAGATGTATTCTGAAATAATCAAGTTTTTCGATTTTCTATTTTGTTTTTTTCTGACTGGACACTTCTGTATGTCAACTTTTTTGTATTTTCTCACGAAAATGCTAGTTTTGCTCTCGACATTTCGTTTTCGATTTAAAATCAGCAGTTTTATTCTTTTAAATGTCAACCCTGACTTTTAAGATCCATTGTTTCGAAATATTTTTAATCTTCGTTTGTTCGCTTATGGTTTATTACGTTTTCTGCCTTCATCGGAAGTTTTTTTTAATATTGTTTGTATATTACTGTTTTTTATTTTAAATGCTAGAATCAAAATTTCTAAAGCTAAAGCATTAGATACAGGTTGTTACAAAATCGCTTCTCAGGGAATCTCGGAAACTGTAAGAGATACGAAGTAGCTTAAATGGGGGCAAAGGTGCATAATCAGGGGACCAACGTTACGCCTCTAAAAAATCAAGGCTAACATGATTAGTTTTCGAAATATCTGAAAAAACGGAAATTTTGGAAATCCGTTTTTGGTTTATTTCAGCTATGTTTGAGGTGACTTTCTCATGGCAACTTTTTGCCCTCTATCCGAATGGCATAATCAATTTTTATATGTAACGTTTCGTCTTTCCAGGACTAACATCAACTTCATTTTCTTAAATAGGACCCTGCACATTTTATTACATTTTTTGCAAGCCTTCATGACCCCCATTACAGTATGGCCTCAACCCGAACCAGATTCAGACGTTTTGTCCCAAAAAATTAATCTTAAATGCATTCGTTTCAAATTTATCTAAATTTTTTATTTAGATTTCTATGTTTATTGAATTATCGTACATTCTAAGTGTCGTTAGACTTCCATGATAAAATACATAAAAAGCTGTAATTGAAATGTATTTTACTTTTTATTCTAGCTGTGTATAATAACGTTAGGCAAAAATAAAAAAGAAAATAGAAAAGTCAAATTTTTTTCAAAATATCAAAAATTAAAATGTCTTCTAATTTGAGCATTTATGTATCGTTCACAGTTTCAATTTCTAAATAATAGACGCTATAGACATATAGATTTTAAAGTTAAGTATCAAAAATAGGTCACCTTCTACCATAATTTTAATAATGTGCCTTCTTACAGAAAACGCGAATCGTTTTTGCCTTTGGAAAACTAATTGCTAAAATGTGAAAGGAATGCAGGCCTGTTCTTCTTATTAGTAGGTACACTAATTTGAATGAAATATGTATGAAATGGATCATTAATCCTTTAAATTGACGTTGGAGGAATACTCTACCGCAAAACATCTTGTACGACACAGCGAAATAATAAATTATTGTGATTGTTAACCAGGATTGCTTTAGATTGTTAGAAACGCACTGAAATTTCATCTCCTCTTCTCCATTTTTTAAATTACACACAAAGAATTTTTTTAGTTATAATGAATTATTTCCAGTGGCCTAATAAGTTTGCTTAATAACAATTGCCTTCACAGGCAATGCATTTACCAGTTCTATAAAAAAGGAAGTTCTAAGAAAACCACAATCATTATCTGTTCAAATTTGCTACTCTATTTATCTTTTTAATTAACTCTTCTTGTGCGTTGCTTCAATAAACCATATTGCCGTCTCGCTGCATTTCTGTTGATTTCATACAATTAAAACTACCAATGTTACAAAATTATGACAGTTGTAGCTTGTTTCTTTACAAAGTATAACAAATGATGTTCAAATTATTGATTGGGTTTCGCCCTAGTGACTTTAGTAATAATTCACTTAATTACAATGTAGACATTTTTTTAAATTCAAGCTTTGTTGTTAATACGGTAGACAAAATTTGGCCGACCCTCTAACCCAGAAACCAGATTGTACTTTTCCGAAGGATTTTGGTGCGCTGAATTCGAATCCGAGGTCCAAATTTTTCAATCGACTCTGGTTTTTGAGATATCCTAACCTAAATGTGCCAAAATAGCGATTTTTTGACATATTTGAGGTTATGTTGCATGAATAGGTATTTTTTTTGCTAAAACCATTAATGGAGTCTTAAAGTATTTATACGTACTCTTTAAAACGCACTTGGATTTATTCCGATGTCATTTTTCGTCTTTGAGAAATCGCATGTTGAAATTTAGTAGTGTGACTTATATCTCGATTTTTGAATATACTGATTACACAGCAACACAAACCTAAATTCATCGACACCCGGAAGTAGGAATCTTCATGTTTTTGGGGTCGTTGATGATAAACCTGAATTCCAAAATACTTTATCACGTCAAATTTTGCAATAAACTAAAAAATGTCGATATATGGCCGATATTTTAAGCATTACTCAATCTAGAAATACATTTACACGCAAAAGAGGCTAATACGTTCAATTCCGAACTCATAAACCCTAAGCCCAAAAATCCTAAGCCTATAAACCCATAAGCCCATAAACCCTTAACCCAAATCCATAAATTTTAAACTCATAAACCCATAAGCATGTAAACCCTTAACTAAGAAACCCACAAGCCTATAAATCCATAAACCTCAGACAAATAAGTATTTTGTTTGTTGAGTTCAGATTCGTGATCAGCGATCCCAAAATATTTAAGATACCTATATCCGGATGCCGATGAATTTAGGTTTGTGGTGCTGTGTTGTGAGTATATTCAAAAATCGAGCAATACTGTCAAACTACTAAATTTCAACGTGCAATTTCTCAAAGATGAAAAATGATATCGGGATAAATCCAAGTGCTTTTAAAGAGCTTTAAGACCCCATTAATGGTTTCAGAAAAAAATTACCTTTCCATGTAACATAACCTCAAATATGTAAAAAATCGCAACTTTGACACTTTTAGGTTCGAATATCTCGAAAACCAGAGCGAATTGAGAAATTTGGACCTTTTGAATTCAGCCCACCAAAATTGTTTGGGAAATTATATTCGTGTTGTTGGGTTAAAATCTTGTCGGCATGTGTTATTGTTTGTTTTGACATTAGACTAGACTAGATTAGGTTTAATGTTAATGGTACTATACTATATTAGATAACTGATAAAATTAGGAAACCAACTAACATTTGGTTTTTCGTAGTAGAATGACGTTCCTGGGGAGACCCTATTTGGAACCTAAGGAGCTGAGAGAAGTGTCAGCAAAGAAGCTTTTGTACTTTAGTGGGACGTACAATAGGCCTAATTAGACCACGGTATCATGGGACTTATCAAGACCAACCACTAAGAAAGGAAGAAGATGGAACATTTGGTTTACCTTTGTTTTTCACATTATCAAAAATTTGATTTTAACTAGGTACCTACTATCTTTTGAAAATTGTTACATTTTAAGAAATTATGTTTTCTGAAAAATTTAAAGAATTTTAAAAATTTTCTAAATAATCTGAACACGTCAATCAAATTCAAAATTAATTATAGCCCCCATAGAGAAATATCAATATTGCATACACGATATAAGGTGCTCATCATGAAAATCTTGGAAATGGTGAGAGTTACCTTGTTACAAATAAGTTACGATTGTGTAATTCTTGAATAATGCTCTAATTTTGTTGTAACTGTCATAGATCACTTCATTTTTTTTTGAAAATATTTATTTAAAAGAAAATATTTTACTAAATTTAGTTCAAGAATGTAACATAAGTGTATCAAAAATGAAAGAGTGCTGTCTCCATTTAAATTTAAGAAAATTTTCCCTAGAAATCCTTGTTTCTGTGATTCAAGATGTCAGTTCTCAAAAAAAACAAAATATTATATGTATATTTAAAAATTTAAAATTTTTGTTACTCGCCTCAGGAGCTTAACCAAAATACTTAGTTGAGTTAATAATAAAAAAAGGATAAAGCTCTTTCATTTTTAAGACGTCCTTGTCTTACACCCTAAATATGTAAACAAACCTGTTCTTGATTCAACATATATTATTTGTCCTTACTAGACATTTATTATGAATGTGAACATACGGGGTGTTTATTAAGTACTTGTACAAACTTTAAAAAATTTTAAAATGACTAATTTTAACATAAAAAGTTTATATGAACATGGGTCCGCAACGGTTTGCTTCTTGAGATACAGAGCGTCCAAAAAAAAATTTGGTATTTTGATTATATTTTTGTTCAGTAACATGGCAGTTTGACGAAATTCTGGAAACTGAGATTATTGATGATGAAAAACTAAAATATATACTTAGTTTTTTATTTAATGTTAGGGGCCGCCACATACAGTGTTGTACCTGGACATAAATAACCATAACTTTTTTGTATCGCATTGTATGTCATTTTTAACTAAATATACCTATTCTCAATTCAACTTTACATACAAAAGGTATTTGTCGCTGAGAGCAGCCGTTTTGTAAAAAAACGGGTTTAAAGTTAAGTTGGAATTTTGTAAGTTGAATCATTAAGAGTTTTTGAAAAACAAGTGAAAAAATGTGTCTTCTATTGATTGTATTGCGATGAGACAAACTTAGATCATTTACAAGACTAAGACTAAACTACTTCTACAAATAAGTTAATAACATTTACCTAAATATTGCTGAAACAAACATATTTTTGGACACTGTATCTCAGGAAGCAAGCCGTTGCGGACCCATCTTCATACGAACTGTTTATCTTAAAAATTAGTCAAGGATTCACCTTTAAAGTTTGTACAAGTACTTAATAAACATCCTTTATACTCGTGTATTTGTAAAAAAAAATCTTTTTTGTGCACCGCTGTGGTATCCATTTTAAGATAAAAATTTTTATCCCTTCAATATTTATATGAGTTTTTTTGTCAAGTAATAGAGCTATCGTACTTTGTATATTGTTTGCTAATATGTTGTTTTAATTTAGTCTAATAAAATCAAACGCCACAGAATCAGTGAAACATCAAATCCGATGTGATGTGACACATCGTTGATTTAATCTCCTTGACTACCATGTTG
The DNA here is from genome assembly GCF_000390285.2 of Anoplophora glabripennis. Lineage (NCBI taxonomy): Eukaryota > Metazoa > Arthropoda > Insecta > Coleoptera > Cerambycidae > Anoplophora > Anoplophora glabripennis. The sequence goes on from NW_019417115.1 coordinate 59,184, forward strand.
TCATTTAACGCCATTGTCATTTAACGCCATTGGGATGTCCATCGTCGCCACTATACATTGCCACTTATATACTTAGTAACTGTGAATCGTATTATTTTGAATCCAAGACCTTCTTCATGTACACGAAATATTAAGAAACCATGTATATTCATAATTACACTTTGTTCATTCTCGACGATTTTACTTGCCGGGAACATTGTTCTCAGCTAAATTATTGTAAAACTGATGTGTCTGTGCAAAATTACTCCCAAACTGATTTACGTGGGTGAAACGTAATGGGCGTGAGGGTTCTTTGTCCATATACTGACATAAAGTGATCTACTAATCTGTAAGTGCTATGGTCGTATGCCTAGTATCGCACTAGGTGGAGTAAACTATTTTGTTATACATGTAGACACTAAGAATTATTAATTTTAGTAATATCTGCCTTATTTTCTTTTTTAATACTGTGCATTTGTCGTCGTTTAATCCGAGTGGCTATTAGTTATGTGAGTTCCCATTTCAATCGGGTCATTACTCTTTCATTGAACGACAAAGTAGGAACACAGTCTGAACACTGTACCCCGTGTGAAAAGGAATCTTTGTGGGTTATTAACATCCCATTCTACCGAACTCTCTCCAACATATCTTCATACTCGGATTGTGTTCACTTTTAAAACTACTACTATCCTCCCCCTTATATCAGTTTATTTGGAACTATAATATAAGATATAAGATATATATATTACAACATTTTTATACCTAAATGTTTCTGTAGCTTTTAGTTTTCCATTAGAATTGTGTTAAAGAATAAGTGAAAGTCAAACAGCGCAGCATCATTTCGATGCTGCAAATGAGGGACCGTAAGGTTTGCGGAACCGAAGTAAGCGTTTCTGCTTGCGTTATCTAGCAATGGTTAAAAATACGATGTTACAAAATGGAATGAACGTTTTATTGATGTTGTTGCCAAAGGAGCAACCGCGTTATGTAACAAGGAAAGACCAATGTGTAAACTTGTAATTGTTACAAGCATTAATAAATTAATAGACGGCGGGATTCTGTAAATACATATATTGCAACACGTTCAGCCTAATATGATATAAATTTATTTCCGAGATGTCTTTTTATGATTGCCAGGTACGTAAAAAGAAACTTATTGAAGAAGTTTAGAATTTGTTTGTGTAATTGTGTAGAAATAAATTAAAAAAATCTTAAGATGGGTATGCACATATGTAGGTAGAAGCCTTTCACTTACAAATATTCATCATTATTGTGTACTATAACACAATTTTCTTGCAATGGATATAACAGTAACTACTTGGTATTGGGTGTAACATTTACAAGCCAACTTAAATTGGTTATTGCAGAATAATTCAAGATACGGGTGTTAATTTTTTTTATTAAATTTTGCCAATATCTCCGAAGTAAGCACAGGCCGATAAAATTTATTCTCTTTTGGTTTTTAGATCAGACCTATCATTTCTTATAGATTTTGAAACCAAATTTGAAGAGAAAAAATTTTTATCGTTTACATTTTTTGTAATCGCAAGGACGTCTTTTCTTTATTGAATATGCAGATATGTTTGTACTACCTTTGGAAAATACGAAGAATATGATTCCCTATGTGTTTTTGGGTGCTGACCACTAATCTGATGTCCAAACGTGGCGGACGAAAAAGGCGTGTTTTTCTATATATTTTTGGATGCTCAACATAAATCTGATCAAAAAAAGAGCACTCAGCCCTTTCAAGGGTAACAAGAGCAACAACTCAATTCTATTGAAAAATCTCAAGCTTGTAGTGTTTTTTAACTGACCATAGAAGTGGTAAAAACTTGGCCCTTGGTCCCTGATCCTTACGACGATTTGCCGCATGCGTAGGTTGGCATTTAAGACTAGCATAATCTGACCTAATTTGATACCTACTCATATTTTGCCATAAATAATTACACCTTGTAATTCTCTAAATATTAACTTTTAGAATAAGGCAAGTATAATAAAATAGGAATATTTTGATTTTCCAATTTTACAGTTGCTCTGTGTTAATTCTGGAACCGCCTGTATTATAATTAATAATTAGCACATTAAAATGAAGTATTGCGTGCCACTATAAATGTTTAAATTATCTGTTACCTAACAGAGAGATGTAAAAACTGCAGGAAATTTGTAATACCGATTAGATACGAATTATTTTTGAATAGGATGTCAGAAAAGTAAAAGCCTTCTGTTAGTGTTATAAAACAGTCGTTTTTCAGTATAAAAATGCGGATTTGTTTGGAAAGAAAACAAAGAATGTATGAAATTATATTAATGTAGTAAGATTGAAATTTTATAAATATGTCAGACGCTCTAAGCTATGGACACTACTAAAGAAATTCATTTAGTAACTGAATATGCCTTATAAATTAGTGTACCTACCTGAAAAATTTATGAAAGTTGGGAGAAAGTCATTAATTGTAAAACGTATAAAGTCTTCTCATGGCTGACGCACACTGTTATTAAACAATATGTTCATTCAAATTCCATCTCTAAAAATAAGTATGTGAGAAACTCAAGAGATATTTAAATATCAGAACAAATATTTCGCGTAATAGTGAATAAAAAATGTTTTGCTAGAACATTGTGAATGGAGTTTAAAGCGATTACTTCTGCAATTTTTTTTTTAAATCTATTTAGAGTTATCTTCAACTGAGTGTAGTAAATATTCTGAAGAATTATATAAAACTTTAATTTGTGTATCTAATTGTGATTTAATAATTGAGGCATGCATAATGCAATTACGAATTTCAATGTTAGTTTCAATTAAGTTTAAAAAAATTCTTGCTGTCATCGATATCGTCAATAAATACATTTAACCATGACCTCTACATTCTGGAACTTTCTCTAAAGGTCGGGAAGAATTAAATATTAGGTATGATTAGATCTCTCTGTAATTTCTATTGGTTTTAAAGACATTTTAGGCCACAGACTAATATGTATGTTCATAAGTTTACCAAAATAATTAGCATTTCTAAATACTTAGATAAACAGATCTAATTTAAACATGTACTGGTAACTTTTCCTTTTACTTTTGATGTGAATGGAAATTTGTGAGAAAACACAGTTATAAAAATTGTAGAAATTTATTTACCAAATTTCACACATTTCTAGTGGTTTTTACACAACAAAATGAAAGTAAAACATGTTCTTATTGATTACCTATTCATTTAACACGACGTGTAAAATTATGTTTGAATTATAAATGTTACATTTTACATTATATCATTACGTTTTAAAAAGTAGTTTTTGTAATTCCAAGACTAATCTAAAAACGGATTAATCTAATAAATATCAAAAATTAAAAAAGATACTACTCTGAATATGAAGGGTGTCCCAAACATCAGACAAGAAGTTATTTTGCTAAAAAAAAAACAGTTTTTAATTAAAAATTCAACATTTTTTATTGATTCCTCCCGCCCAAAATTCGCACCAAAAAGTGACACGTTGTGGATGCATTTGTTTCTCACCAATCAGTCGTGGATTTTCTGAACTACAAAAGCGACAATTTTGTCGATTAACAAAGCCATCAAGATGAAAATGAGCCTCATCGTTGAAGATGATTTTGTTCGAAAAATCGACATCCATTTGTTGTTCCATAACCAATTCAACGAACTCTGTTCGCTCTGCTTAGTCAGCAGGTTTCAGTTCTTGAGTCAATTGAACTTTGTAATCATGAAGATGCAATCCTTTCATGAGAATACGCTGTAGAGCTTCTCGAAATGTCCAATTCTTGACCACAGTGCCTAATTGATGTTCCTGGACTCTCAGCAACACTCTCACGAACTGCTTTGATGTTCTGCATTGAACGACTTCTTGAAGGACGGCTGGAGTATTTAAGATCACTAATTGATCTAGTCTCCCTGAATATTTCAACTGATCTCTTCACAGTTGATTTTCACCATATTTTGGAGGAAAATTGCGAACTGTAGTTGCTAAACCCTCATTATTTTAAAAACATTTCTTAACAATGAAAACGCGTTGTTCATTCGTGTGGCGCTCATTTTTTAATAACCCTGAACTGTCAGTTGTCTTTTTTTTTTTTAGTTGGCAACACTTTACTGCACTAATGGCGCAAATTTCAAATCTTGCGTTAAATTTTGGTAGGTATACCCGATCAAATTCGAATTCAAATTCGAATGTATTTTTTATTTTGTTATAAAAAATGAATAAATTTTTTGACGACCAATTTCGAGTATTTACATAAAACATGGTATGTTATTATTGCAAACGTATGCATACGTTCTCAGTAGAAGAAATCGAAAAAAACTTAATTTTGTCGATTACATTGACATCTATCGTGAACAGACAAAAATGTTTCAAACAAGTCCTACTACGTACTTTTAACCGTAGAATCCAAATCTGCAATAAAAAATACAAGTTCCTATCTAAGATTTTAAAGTTATCCCCCGTCTCACCTACAAAGATGGGAGAGGGGGGGCTAATTGTAGCACTAATGTATTTATAATGATTAAATTTTGATTATGAGATATAGCCTCTCCAATGTGGTACCGCTGAACAACATTTTCTTGCAACTTTAAAACGGTCTGAGCTAGAGACTTGTTATTAGGTGATTATTTTTACATATTTAATTTAGTGTAATTTATTCTCTGAATATATTAGAAAATAACATTCAAGGTGTTACTTTTTTTGGGTCCTTATTCTCTTTACCAACCCATAACTGTTTTACACATATGGCTATCTAATTTACGTTTTCTAATACCAAATATCTTTAACAAAGATTTTTTGTCTTTGGTAAAATTTAGATATTTGGCATAAGTAAACCAACAGTCTTCAGCATTAAATGTACGGAAATACAGGATGTTAAAAAAAATCGTTTTAATATCTAGGGGCGCGATCTACCCGTGTAAATAAGAAAAAAAGTTCAATCATGCTTCTCAAAGTGCTTCCAAAAATGTTAAATAAAACTCGTTTCCTCAGACGGAATATTTGCACACTTCGTATTTTATTACATTTAACGCCAAATATTTCACTGTTTTAGTCATTTTCCAAACTCGATATCTACATTCTAAGAGAGACATTTTGTATTAGAAAACAAGAATTAGATAACCACCAAGTGTGGTCAAAGGGATGGAGACTCCAAAAATAACACCCCGTATATTATATTTTTACATAATGAAGAAACGTTCACATCTTAATACAATGCTTAAACAAATAAAGACGTGTATAAAATATGAAGTCATTAGTTTGAAAGATATACGAAAAAACGTCCATATCCAGAGGGTTATAGTTCAGTAGGCGTTGATTTTTATATATAGGGAGGTTAGTCTAAAATAAATTATTTTAACTTCAGGAATAAAGTGTGGCTTGCTGGTATACATATTTCAGGGTACATTAATAGTCCCATAATTGCACCCAACAGTCGCCAATCAAAAAATATTGGACAAACAAAATTTCCAGTAAGTGTTCGAAGACGGCATAATTTAAAAAGGGAAATTGAGTGACATAGACCTGAATTTTTAATTTTCGCAAGTTAAACAAGCATTTTATATAAGAAACAATATTAAAAGTAACATGCGTTCCCCCCGATAGATTTTTTTTTGTAAAAGTTTCATCTACAGCGTCTCGAATCAACTTTAATAGTCAATAATTTAATAACCTTATACGGATATCGCAATATAACCAATAATTACCTTACACTGAAACTAAATTACGACTGTTAGTTTATGGTTTAATTATACGGATATACAGTTATATAACCGCATTGTAGGGTACTTCAATTATATTCCTCTTTATGTAATATTGAAATATACTGCTTATTATACAGGGGTGCCAACTTTTAGAAAACACCGTGGGTGCTCATACTCATTTGATGACTCGTTTAACCCCTGAAATATCCAGCGCACACACGTGTATGCGCAAGGAAAAAGTGTTCGAAATGTCCTGCGCATAGATGTGTATGTGTAAGGAATCGGGTTACTTTTAAGGCTGCCTAACATAAGCTAGCGTTGCCAGATGAAAAAATAATGGACCAATGTTATTATTTCTTGCAACATTTCAAGATTTTTTCTAATATTTTATTGCGAACGAAGGAGAATAAAAAGTTTTTTTTGATTGAGGTGTCAAACAATTTTATTATGCGGTCATCTTACACTATTGGCCTTAAAAGTTTACGTATTAATAATTGTAATGAAATAATTTAGTCAACCTAAAAAATATAGTTTCAATATTTCTAACCTAGGTCATTAAAATTTCGGTTGCCTAAATATCGTGATCACTATAGGGCTCATTCCTTATTAAAGGCAAACATATAAAAGGTTAAAAGAATTGGCGGAGTGCGAGAAGAAAAATGCACACCGACCGACGAATAAATATCTTACATACTACCTAACCGTGAAAATCGCATCTAAATCAGTCCAGTAGAACTCAAGTTATACTTATAAGCGAACAGGCAAGTAGTAGGACGGAAAGAAGTTGCATTTTATAAATATTAAGGTAGAGAAGAAAAGAAGATAAGTAAAAAATGAAACTGCATTTTTAAGCGTTAGCTGTGTTGTTAATAACAGAGGTCAACATTTAGTTTGAAAAAAAAAACACAGACAGAGGGTGGCAGAAAAACAAACAGATATAAACATTTAGTCATTTAGTCAGGAAGATAGACAAAATTACTGAGGTAGATGGACAGAGAGTAAATACAGGCGGCCGATAAATATAGACTAATAGACAAACAGGTGTGCAGGTAAAAAGGCAGACAGAAAAACAGACAAAAGCATGCAGGTGAGCATTCGCAAAATTTTTTCCTATTTCATTCACCTCCTATTCTTACTTTAACCCTCAAACGACCTTGAACATGAGGTGATACAGGTCATCGGATTCAAATTCAGCGACCCAAAAAACCCATGTATGAATTTTTCCTAATTTTTTCAACCACCTTTTCTTAGTTTGACCTTCAAATGACCTTGAACCTAACATGATAGAGCTTAACCGATTCGACATAAGAATCAGCGACCCCAAATACCCTTGGGTACCTAAACAGAGTCCGGTAATTTTACATTATTTTGCTGATTTTTTTCTTCAATCATTGAACCTTAACAACTTTGTCTCAACTATGTATCTTAATTTGCTTGGAAGATAGTTAGAAGTTAGCATTATTTATAAATTACTGCAATTATTTATCGAAAAAAAAATTTCTCAGTAAACTTCAGAAAACTCAGAAAAGTTCAATGATTGTAGAAAAAATTCAACATGTTAATACAATAATTATTAACACAGATAACTCTTAAAAATAGTTTAAGTTCGCAACTTTAGCTATTTGCTTATATTTGATTAATTATTATCATTATTGTACGATTTTATTTGCAACCTATACACATTTGAAATCATTGCTCAATACTTTTTGGGGCAATAGTTGTTTTGATGTCTACAGTTATGGGTGCTCTGCACTCACTGTTCACTTCTCGTGTGTGCTGGAGCTCCCGAACACCCACGGAGTCGGGGCCTCTGTTATTACATATATAAGATGGGCATATCGAAAATGGAATCATTTAAATTAGGCACTATATGCAGCTTTACGTTATAATCAATTATGAACTGTTACATACTAATCCTCTTGTACATGAACTGGAAAAATAAAGAGATACAGGGATTCCAAATTTTTTACGTAAGGTTAGGTCAGAATAGATCAAGTTAGGTTAGATTATGTTAAGTTGGATTAGGTCAAGTTAGGTTGGGTTAAGTTAGATTGGACTAGGTTAGGTTAGGTTCTGAAGGAGAAGGCATAGGAGAATCTGCTGGAAGCAACGCCGACATCGTACAGTCAGCCTTTACCATAGAAGACCTGGCAATAGCTACGGAAAGGTTAAGAAATAATAAGGCCCCGGGGATCGCTTCCTCCCGAAGCGATCAAGGAAGTGGTCAAGCAGCGGGAGAAACCGTGCTGAGGATCCTAAACAGTATTTTTAACAGGAGAACATTCCCCAGCAGATGGAAAAGGGCAAGCCTTGTTCTTATACCAAAAGTGGGAAGAGACCCAGAAAGACCAAATGCATACAGGCCTATATGCCTCGTAGATACTAAGGGGAAGATGTATGAAACAATGATCCTGAGAAGCGTATCAAGTGGAGTAACTCTAGTAGTTTACGCTGTAAACCTTGCCGTCATAATAACGGCGAATACAAAGAGAGAAATGATAGAGAAAGGCGATCAAACCCTGGCTCAAATAGAAGGTTGGATGACAGAGAACAGCTTAAGCCTGGCTACTGAAAAAATAGAGGCACTATTCGTAGGAATGAAAAGAGTGAGAGAAGCCAGACTCAGCATCGGGAACAACGTGATAGAGTTAAAAAAAGAAGACACATACATGGGGGTAAGAAAAGATCGCCATCTAAACTTTGAAAATCATATACAAGGCTGAGAAAATTATTGCAGCTTTGGGAAGAATTATGCCCAATGTGGGAGGCCCGACGGCCAAATAGAGGGCACTCATGGCGAGCGTAGTTAATTCTGTTATTCTGTACGCTGTCCCAATCTAGGCGCACAGAATGAACATGAAGAGACATAAAAATCGGTTGATTGCGACTCAAAGAAAAATATGAATCAGAGTAATTAGTAATTACAGAACTATCTCGGCGTCTGCCGCGAAGGTCATTGCAGGCGTTCCTCCAATTAATCTCCTAATCGAGGAAAGGGCAACAATGTATAAGGAGTGGGCTACCAATCCAGACGGAGATTGGAAGATAATATGGGCTGAAAATGAGGAAGTGGCTATCTGGACAGGCAGATTGATAAGGGAGGTTGCCCTATGGCTGAGCTGTGCACATAGAAATGTAGATTGTTACCTAACTCAGATGAACCTTGTACCTACTTCCTTTCTTTGCAATACCTTGGTAATGCAGTCTGTTACTTTATGAATGTAAGGCAGGCATGCTCCTGAACCTCATCCGGTTTGTCACATTCTTTTCGAGGACGTCTAGGATTGATGACTCGTTTGATATTACATTTTCTATAACCATTTGCCTGTAAAACTCCAGTGAGAGTTTAAAGTTTATAGCCCTTTTTCGAGTACGCTTCTATCAGCATGGAAGCGTTTCCAATAAACAATATGGGCAAATTCTCGTTCATTTCTAGTTACCAAGATAAACAGGAAAGCCAGTTTCTTCCTTCATAGTGAGCCTAATGTCTGGATGACGGTCGTTGAAATGATTCAGGAAACCGCCAAGGATGTTCTCACTATGTGACTCAAATCCCATTAGTTGCGAGTACAGGGGTACTGGGACGTATCCGAGGCCGCGCCCTCTAACTAGAAGCGTGCGTACTGGTGTATCAGCAACGCAAGCGTGATGCGACTAGTTGCAGAGGTCACTACGGAACGTCTTAGAGGATTACCATTGTCTGAGGAGCGGTTCCGTCCATAGTGGTCTTAGAATCAACAGCAATAGCCCTTTTCTTTTACTCATGATTTCGGAATCATAACGTGTTACGATCCGCTGGAAACCAATCAGATTGCTTGATTTCGGATCATAACGCGTTATGATTCGGAAATCATGAGTAAAAGAAAACAGCTAATAACTGAAATGAACATCAGAGCGGGCTTAGGATTCCTGGTAGCTTCCGTCTTCCAAGAGCCTAGCCCGAGAACAACAAAGGCAGAATTCCTAGCTAAATTAATGGAGTGCAATGTAAGTCTGTGGTGGCAAAGAACCAAATAGGCCATGCCATAACAATCCGAAAAACCATCGTACTTTAAATACTACTCTGTGAAAGCGTTCAAATAATTGTTTTTATTGTATGTCATTTTCCTGTTAATATGCTTCTATTACATAGAATGCCTCTCTAGTTCAATAATTACGATCCCTTCGGCGCCGGAGAATTCTTCCGAGACCGCTAGAAGTTTTTTACCTTTTCAATAGTTCTAATTGATAGGTTTCTTGTTTTAGAAATGCCTTAGAAACTATTCCTGTTTAGCCGTCAGCAGTCTATGAGGAAAACCAAGACGTTAATTACGAATTAAGAATAACGTCATCTGCTATGAGAATGTTTCGTTGGAAAGTGATTGCCTCTAAAGCTATATCTGCTAGATATCTTCCACAGGTATCATTTTTTCATTTGCTGTTTTTAAAATGAAGTTTTTATCTGGCTAATGTGTTCTACAATGGGCTTGGTAGTGTCTTACCAGCTTTTACCTTTCAAAACTTTTTAATTGGCGTTTCCTTGTTCTAGCCGGATGGAGAGGACATCGATTGTTAGGACCAAACTTCCAATACAACGTTGACGGAATCTTCAAAATTGATTTCTTCGATAAAATTAAATAGATTTTGTTATCACTTTAATACAAAATTAGTAAACATCAATTCCATCAACAAATTCAACAATTTTATTATGGGTGAGTTTTCGGCTTAAAAAAAATGTAAAAATATTTTGCGACAGTTTGTAGGGGCTTTCAACCGAAACGATTTTCTGTGCAGTCACGTCCATTTGAAACAATAGGTGGTCATTATTCCGATTGTTTTTAATGCTTACCGGGTGTTTCTGGTTTAAATTCGTCCCTTCAATGAGGTAATAGAGAACGTGAAAATTTTTATTGGGCAACTTGGGTCTAACGTGTCATGTTTTTCATAAAATGAATCAAGAATTATTACGTAAAACTTAGGCCCGCCTTGCAAGCCAAATTTAATCAACTGTGTACAAGACTAGGTCAAGTTCAGTGTGATTATTTGCTAGGCACGGTCGCGCATGTGTTGCTTGCTCTCTTCGATTGGAGATTGATTTACGTTACGCCTTATTCAAATCAATAATTAGCGGATATGGTATTGATGTGCGGGTATGTGAGTATGATTTAGATATGACTTGTGGTGGTTATCTCCAAAGATAACTGAAACCCAGAACAGTGCAAATGCTGTTCAAAGACTACGGAACACTGTTGGAGTGAACCCAACTATGAAGGTCCTACAAGAAATACCTCAACATGTCTTAAATAGGTAGAAAGACACTTACACTTGGTCTAGGAAAACCCGAGCCACATACTCTTGACCTGATGTGAATGTTCCAAATACTACTAAATGGCATCGTTACAGGAGCAATTACTGCACCCTTATCATATACAACGTGTGCAGGCTTTGACTGTAAATGATTTTCAGATGCGTGTAGAATTTTGTCGTTGGTTTCGGCAGTAATTAGCACAACAACCAAATTATACAAAAACAGTACCCTTCACAGACGAATGCCCCTTTACAACAGACGGATACTGAATTCTCATAACACTTACTATTGGTGTGATGTTAATCCTCACGTTGTACAGAATTCACGTTTCCAGCAGCAATTTTCATTAAATGTGTGGTGTGAGGTTTTCGATGACAATTTATTTGAGGATGTCGCGTATTTTGAGTTTCCAACAAATACCCTTCTAGATTTATTAGATTACGTTCTATTACACCGTGTGCAAGCATGGTTTTCATACATGACGGTGTTCCTTCGCATGCTTCTTGAATTGGACAGCGCGAAGTCCCGATATGAATCCCCTAAATTTTTCGTTTAGGGAGGTATGAAACAGAGTATATACCGAACCTTATTGTCGACGCCACACCTGCAAGCAAGCAGCTGTGGCGTGCTTATTAGCTCGTGGAGATAATTTCGAGCAATTTTTATAGAATTATCTAATATCGATTTGTAGTAAGCAGTTTATTCAAATCGAGAGCCCCTAAAATGTTTTTAAGGTAAACATTTCGACTGGCACAGAACGTTGCGAGGCCACGTCCTTGAAATTGTAGAGTGCACTCTACACAACAGGACCGGTTCGAAATCTTTCTTTTGTTTAATGTGACTTTTTTTTCATCTTGAAGATATCACTTAATGAAAATTGATTATTAACACATCGCCTATTATCTCTTTGAAGGGATGCACTTATTTTAGAAACAGCCTATCTAGCGAACAAACTAACAATGCTTTATATTTCCCAACTTATACTGTAATTTCTCTAAATCTTAATAAAATTTCTGTTTATATTTGATTCACTCACATAAAAGTACGTGCACCAATGATGTGCGACTCATTACATTAATTATATAGGTATCATGTAAAAGCTGTTTATTATGTTATAAAATGAATTGTTTGCATGCATTCTTTTATTATTTGGTTTCTATTGTATTACGAAAATAGTTATCTATCATTGTGAAATTATTTATTGTCTTTGCTGTTCTCATTTGACTACTATATACAGGGTGTGACGTGCATAATCTATCAAAATTAAACTACCGCTTCCTGCTGATATTTGTAATAGAAAAGTCCTAAACGAAAAAGTTCTATCTTCGCTTTTTTTTGTAAATTAAAGTTCATTTATTCAACGAAAATGAAGGCCGACTCTGTGTTATTTATTAAAAACTTTGGAAATGTTTTTATGCGACTCGAGATGCAATGCAATTTAAGTCGGTATAATCTAATACTAGTAATACTAAAAGAAGATTAGGTTATATTGTCAAAAAATTTGTGCAGTCAACTGATTTTATATTTGTGTTGAATTCATTATTCATTTAATTATTAAATATTAAGCATTGTTCATCGACCCATCAGTGTTAAAAAGTGAAAGACTCCAGACAAAAGTTTTTATTTTGTAATTCCACGATAGCGACAGTGTAATTTTTATAAAGAAGTAAAAAATAAGAATAGTGTGCCGATTACATTAAAAACGAGATTCTTATTTATTACTTTGCTTAATTTTTTAGTTTGTGCACAAACTAGTTTTACAATGAACCGAGAAAACAATGCATTTACTATTTCCGAACGTGTCGATATGGTGTTAGTGTATGGTGCAGCCGGAGAAAATGCGCTCGCACCGACTAGGTTGTACCGGGAACGATGGCCACAACGTCACTCCCCATGTGCAAGTACAATCCTTCAGTGCGTTCGGCGGCTGCGAGATAGGGGAAGTGTTATTCATCGAGGAGAAGGACGTGGTCAGCAAGTTAACCTTAATGTTGAAGATGCAGTGTTGGAAAATCCTGACGAAGACCCCACAATTAGTACTCGACGATTCGCACAGCAAGTAGGAACCTCATCTCGTACCGTACATCCCATCTTAAGGCGCCAGCTGTTGCATTTGCAACCAGTTCAACAGATTTTACTCCCGGATTGTGATCAACGAATGCGTTTTTGTAGATGGTTTTTACGGAAATGTGCCAATCAAGTGACTTTCCTGCTTATATTTGTGTAACAGATGAGGCGACATTTACCCGTGAAGTGAATTTCCATAATATGCACATATGGGCCGATGAAAATTTTTACGCGATTAGGGAAACTCATTTTCAACATCGGTTCTCGGCAAATGTTTGGGCTGGCATAATAGGCGTTGTACTTGTGTGTCCCTATTTCTTTGAAGAGCGACTAAATGGACCAACATATGTTGACTTTTTGGAGAACCGGTTGCCTGAATTACTGGACGATGTGGCATTACAAGTTCGGGCACGCATGTTTTATCTTCAAGATGGGACTCCTCCACACAGTACTCGAGAAGTAACGACACTTTTGTATGAAATGTTCCCTCAGCGATGGATTGGGCGCTTTGGTTTTATGCAGTGGCCACCTCGGTCACCCGATCTAACACCAATGGACTTTTATCTTTGGAGTCACTTGAAGTCATTGGTTTACATTACTCCAATTGCTACGATGCAAGAATTGCGAAACCGTATACTTGAAGCTGCTGACACAATTAGGGGAATACCTGGAATTTGAGAAAATATTCACCAAAATTGGGTGCGTCGCCGTCGGTGCCATGCCTGTATCTGCGCTAATGGGGATCAATTTCAACATTTTCTCTAGAAATGGTAAGTTTTATTTAATTTTGTTCCATATTTTAATGGAGTTTGTTTAATGCACTACAGATGCTGACGGATGTGGTTTTGTTTGCGAACTCTTGCAGCTTGCAGTAACAACAATGCATTTAAAATATAATTACTATCAATTATTATAATAAGAAAATATCAGTTTTTTTTAAATATCTATTTTTCTTAGTTTGTACTTTTGCACTGAAAATAACCCAAAAATTGAGAAGTATTTTTCTATCTTTCAACGACAATTTGTTTACGTGGCTGGTCTACAGCACGTAACTCATCGTACAGCACACGGACAGGACCGTTCCAGAGAAAATATTTTGATCCATAATTGAACTTAAATTTACAAAAAAAAACGCAAAAATAGAACTTTTTCGTATAAGACTTTTCTATTACAAATACAGTTAGGAAGCTGTAGTTTAATTTTTATAGATTACACAGCCACATAAAAAAAAGTTGGGTATACTTTTTATGCGACATATATTTTTCGTAGTAATTTGGCCTCCTGAAAACGAATCTGGGGTCAGAATTGGCCCATCACGTCACAATTTTTTCCTAACCTCAAAAAACTTGTGAAAAATAGTGAAAATTGATGAAAATTTACTGGGAAAATTTGGAAAAAAATTTATTTCCACATCAAATAGTACATTTTTATGTAAAAGACTCTGCTGAATTCAAATCCACTGTCAGAATTGAGCTAGAACGTGTGGTTTTTTTTCTAACCTCAAAAAACCGAGCAGGAATCGCTATTTTCAAATTCTGAGCGGATTTTGACCAGATTTTGTATAAAGGGGTTTTTTGGGTCGCTGATTACGAATATGAATTCACATTGTAAAAATTCAAGATGGCTAATCCAATATGGCGGGTGTACTTTTTTGAAATCCACCGATTTCAGTAAAATTTGGCATCATAAGGATTGCTGGTTGATCTCACCTTCATTAATCACACATCTGGAGCCAGATTTTCATAAATCAAGGTAAAAGATTCCACTCCGTCTAAAAATGTGACTTCGCTTAAAAAAATGACTTAAGGACTCTACACATGTAATGATGTGTAGTGTGATGTGCTTGTTTCCATGGGACAAGACAAAAAAGTTTCTACTTTATTCTTTCATTTATTTAGTCGTGCATGGGCTTATGGTTTTCCAATCAGATTTTTTTAACTACTATGCAGTTTTCCTATGGCATTTAGATGCTTTTATTTCTTAATAATTTTAAAGTTCAAGGAAAAGGACACATTACTGCCACACAGCACATCACTGCATCTGCTTATGCCTTCAATCTAAAAATGTGACTTTGCCGAAAAAATGCCGCCTACTCGGCCTAAAATTATGACTCTGCCTACATCTTTTACCTTGATTTATGAAAATCTGGCTCCAGATGTGTGATTAATGAAGGTGAGATCAACCAGCAATCCTTATGATGCCAAATTTTACTGAAATCGGTGGATTTCAAAAAAGTACACCCGCCATATTGGATCAGCCATCTTGAATTTTTACAATGTGAATTCATATTCGTAATCAGCGACCCAAAAAACCCCTTTATACAAAATCTGGTCAAAATCCGCTCAGAATTTGAAAATAGCGATTCCTGCTCGGTTTTTTGAGGTTAGAAAAAAAACCACACGTTCTAGCTCAATTCTGACAGTGGATTTGAATTCAGCAGAGTCTTTTACATAAAAATGTACTATTTGATGTGGAAATAAATTTTTTTCCAAATTTTCCCAGTAAATTTTCATCAATTTTCACTATTTTTCACAAGTTTTTTGAGGTTAGGATAAAATTGTGACGTGATGGGCCAATTCTGACCCCAGATTCGTGTTCAGGAGGCCAAATTACTACGAAAAATATATGTCGCATAAAAAGTATACCCAACTTTTTTTTTTCTGTGGCTTTGTTATTCACGCCACACCCTGTATATTCTTTAACACAGGTAAATGATATTCTTGATAAACTTATTTAGTTTATAAGGTTTTTTACCATTAATAGTTGATTTACAATTTTGTTGTTTTTTGCAAAAAGATCAGTGTTTCAGCTATCATCATCGATGGTTTTTATACATTTCTTCCGTTTCATAATTTGTTCCTAAATATCAAACGGATGCTGCCTAATAATTAGTTCTGGTTTTAAGCATTCACTTTTTTATTGTGATCTGTAGCATAAAATTGCAATTTATTTAATATGCTGAGTAATTATTTCATTAAGTTTTTGATTTCTGATAGAATCATCACAAAATACATTATGTAAAATGAGGTTTACAAATAATATATATTTTTTAAATATTTTGAAGTAAATTAGTAAAAATACGAATATGTATTTCATTTGCAATGTTTTTAAAAATACATCAGAATTGAACCAAACTAAATATTACATAAATATATGAACATCTTATATTCTTTTAAATAAACCATCATGTATTTTAACGTATGAAAACGTTTTTTTTATTATACATTTTTAATATTAACTTTTGTTTTTTTTTACTTTGAAAGCTAAATTAAGTATAATTTTTTTTTAAATATTCATCTTTATAATATGCCTTTTGACAGTAACATCTAAGCATAAATCAATTTCAAAGACAAGCTTTTAACGATACTGTAAGAAATAACTACTCTGCAGGCTAATGTCCCGTTCTCATTAAACTATTATATACAGTGTGGAACAGTGAAATAGAATAAATTCAATATCAATTATTACTGTGCATATTTATACAAAATCCCGAGACATGTTAATTTTGAATTCTGAAAAGACTATTGCAACGTAAAAATTTCGTCCCTATATTTTATTGAAAACACCGTTGCTAATTGCAATTCCTGAACTTGATTTATTTAACAGAAATGCATAAAATAATAATTATACAGATGGTTGGTTATGAAGATAGAAAGCGATCACAGGCCGGCTCGCCTATTTCAATAAATATTTCCTGATTTGTCGCCCAAGGTGCAATTAGCAAAATTGAAAAGCAGTTTCGCAAAAATGGACATGCACGGCATATAAAAAAGAAGCTTCTAATGCAATGAGTAACGGTACAAAATTAGATGTACCGCTTGAATTTGAAGAAAACCCACATAGTTCAAGTCGACAAGCAGCTTCAGCATTTAATGTTTTTTATTCCTCGAACCATCTCAGGAGTTTAATGAGGACGATTTCGATAGAAGAACGTATTTTTGTGAACAAATGATGTAAAGGTTTGATAACAACATTATCAAACTAGAAAATATTTTGTTTTCTGATGGGTCCACTTTCACTCTTCACGACCATGTTAATAGTCAAAACTGTCGCTACTGGGCTAATGAAAATCCTCAAAAGGTTACTGTTTGGGCGGGAATAATTGGAGATCATGTCACTGGTACCGTTTTTATGGTTTATGGTATGGTTTTGATGGTAATTTGATGGAGATAATTATTTACTTCTGTTCCAAATAATGTTGTACCAACTTTGGCAAATTTATATCCTGCTCAAACAAACTCACAAGTTCTAATCGATGTGATATGGTTCCAGCAGAATGGAGCACCACCACATTACCAAATTAAAGTCCCGGTAATAGGTACCTGGAGTTAACATTCCAAATCGGTGGATAGGGAGGTGAAGAACGTTAGAATGGCTAGTACCTACGTTCTCCTAATCTTACAGCCTTAGATTTTTTTCTATGGGCATATGCGAAAAGTATACAAAATTAAGCCAATATAGCTGACTTGAGAAGAAAAATAACGGTTGCCGTTAGGTTGGTCACGCATCATTGTCAGATGATAGAAGACGTTAGATTAGGATGTTGCCAAGACGTTCAATGAACTTATCCCCTATATCGAAATTAAGTTTTTTTAGTTTGCTGTAGCAAATTTTGTTAAGCAATTAAGTTTTTACAATAAATATGAAAACTATGACATTTTTTAATGAGAATGAAAATACCTTTCGAATGAGATACCTATCACAAGCCTGTATTACCTATTTAAAAATTTTGGGGTTGCAATTGCCACTCAAACGGGGTTGAATTCAGGGATTATTATTATAATAAATTATTATTATTGTATTGTCGGCATGATTCAAAGACTAGAGGATATAATAATTCCTGTGAACTAAAATCGATTCACTTAGCGCATGACATCATGTGATGAATGATTTAAGTAGATCATTAGCTTTACGTTCCTAATAAATGAAAAGTAGTTTTATTGTCAAAATAATAAGATACCCTTCAGTATTATAAACATTATTTGGTAATTCAGAATTTTACTTGGATTCTGACATATTATTCAGTAAAAATGTAATAGTTACCGACTGATTTATTAATCATTCGCTGATTCTTACTTTTTTTAGTTTAGTGACTTCTGAAGTCTTTACGAATAGAGTAGGTACGACGTTTTAATATTCTATTTATGTTCGCAAGCTTTAACACAGATTTTTAAAATGTTTTCATTAATTGGAAAGTAGAAAATATGATATCCTCATTAAAGGATTTGGTTGATTGTTGTACAACCAAAAACAGAACAATGCTTTTCAATAAGTTAATAATAATGTCAATAATCTCAACAGGAATTAAAAGTTTTATATAGATCAATTGTGTCACATTGTAAATATGGAACTACACTACATTAGAACACAAATAGTCCGGTCAAATTAGTATTAAAAATAGTGGTCAAATAACGAAATTTCCGACAGAGCTAAATTTTGGTGGAGATTGGGTACACCATTAGAAATAAAGTGTCAAAAGTCCCCATCAATCCCATGTGTGCTAAAAAAGTTATTCGGGGTCAAAGGTCAAAATTTGAGGTTTTTTGGATTTTTTTCAAAAACGGTAAGTTTTATCAAAAAAGTAGCCCAGACAAAAATTATATATCTTAAAATTATCCTAAAAATAGTCCTTATACTTTTTTTTTTATAAGAATCACCATTCCTGATACATGATATGCACATATATGCCACGTATATACATAGTCAGGCACTTAATACAAATAAAAATGCCTATTTGTGTCTCTTATACGTATAAACTATACTATTCTGAGAATATACATTCATAAGAAACTCAGTCCCTTAGTCAATCCCCTCTACCCGCATGGCCTTGAATAACATCTGGCTACTCTATTGTAAACATTTTTGTAAAAAATACATGAAACAAGAAACAATTACAACTATCTTGTCTTCCTCCAACATCGGCCTCTGCTAATCAACACTTGTATCGAGTATACTATCAAGTTCAGACATGGCTAGGCAATCAACTGAACCCAGAAGACTGGGGTTGGAAATTAACAGATAATACTTTGGAACCGATTCAAAGTTTACTCCCACCTGCTCCAGAAAAACTCCACAACACTATTTTTTGCAATTGCATAAAAGGTTATAGTGCTAAATGTGTACTAAATGCCAAAGCCAGTCTTGCTCAAATGTCCAACTGAATACAACAGACGAAGATTCATGTGATTTCGATGAAGAGACAGCTGATTCATCTTCATTTGAAGAATTTATGAACATCCAGCAAGAAGAGGAAGGAGAAGAAGAAGAAATCGAAGAAGACGTGACTGTTGAAGTCGACTTTGAAGAGTATGAATCAGATCAAAATATCAAAAGAAATCAAAACTACAGTTAAAGTCAAAAACCAATATCAATATCAATAATCATCATGCAGTTAAAAGAGTATTATCCCTGAAAATTCCGTCATAACAGTTCGTGGAGTAGGCCTACCGGGGAAATCACGTTAAAAAAAACGCGCCAAAATACACTACCTCACAGGTGGTGTGGAAATGTGTGCATATCATGTAGAACGTGACTTCTTCAAGTATTAGAATCGCGATATCTCAGGAATGGTGATTCTTATAAAAAAAAGTATAAGGACCATTTTTGTAGATAATTTTAAGATCTATATTTTTGTCAGGGCTACTTTCTTGATAAAACTTTACGTTTTCAAAAAAAAATCCAATAAACCGCAAATTTTGACCTTTGACCCCGAATAACTTTTTTAGCACACATGGGATAGATGGGGATTTTTGACACTTTATTTCTAGTGGTGTAGCCCAGGTCTTATTCACATCATGAGTTAAGGATATGTTTTTCGATAATATATTGTTAATTACGAAGTTTTTCGAATAACAATAGCTATACTTAACAGCAAAAAATATTTTTATTTGAAATTGTATATTGATACTACAAAAATTCATGTATTTGTAAAAGAAAATTGAATTATAAAGTTCTTTAAAATTGATAAATACAGAGAAGGTTAATCTGTAAAAAAACCTTGCATAATATTTCACTTGGTTGCACTAGTTCACTAGTAGTTCACTTTTATAACAAATGTGTGAATTTTATTTTTAAACCTACTGTGTAGGTACATACATCTTCAGCAAACTGTGTGACAAAATTATTTGCAAGTGAATTTAGTTAAAGTACGATTGTGTTTTTCATATTATAAAAATTAATTTATCAATTTCACGCACTATATCAGTAGTGTCGTTTCATCGACGACAGTGGCCGAATTGCAACATTGCGTGGTGGCACGGCTTTTTTTACTACCTGTGGGGTGTCACAAACTGTGAGAATTGTTAATCAAATTAGTGCATTATATAAGGTTTTAAATAATTTTACAACTCTTATTCAAAAAACCACAGACGGACGGTAATCTGCTTTATTTAAATAAATTATTCTTTTGCAAGAAAGTCACTCGCACATTTTAAGCGTGACATAAATACACTTAAATCCAAGAAAATTAAGTAGCTGTCGATGGGTATTTATTTAAGCAAAGTCTATGTCCAAATAGTTTTTTTAATGCAAAAGTTTGCATAATTTCCTCTATTTAACGTTATTAAAATGTAAAAACTGTAATAAAAATAATTTATTTTAACAAATTAAATTATTTACAGGTAAGCACTTTTTTTTGGATAAAGTAATTAATTCTAATCGAATAGTTTTCAGTGTATGTAATCTTGTTTTATTAGTTTTTTTATATATTTTTATTATTTACACTTGTATTTTATAAATAACTTATACCATCGATTTAAGTTTTTAAATAGATTTTTTGTAGCATGTAATCTAGATAAATTAATTTTACCCTCAGACGATGCAACCTATCGATATAAGACAATTATGTTTTATGGCAAAATTACTCAAAATGTTAGATTTTTTAATTAATAATGGGGAAAGGCTGATAAATACTGGAATTGGAATAATATTTAACACCAGCCCCTTACTTAGCGCAAAAACTCATTACTGATTTGTCTTTATTGATATTATCCCCTGATTAAACGTCGTGCCATGTGTTTTTCTGTCGTTAATAAAACACTATTTCCTATTTAAACTTCACTGGTTTCCGTTTTTATCTTTCTTTAGGAAGTGATGAAATTTTTTGTAAAACTCGAAGGCATCTGTATTTTATATATTGATGTTAACACTTTTGAAGTTGAGGATAGTTATAGGAAACAATAGAAAAGAAATATTTGATGAGTAATTATCAGAGATTTAACTTGTAATAGCTTTAATTTTATTTTATAAGGTAGCTAGCTCAACGGATTCGAATAAATTTTATGTCAGAAATGCTCAAAATAATAAGCAAGTGAAGTTGAGGATAGGAAACAAGAGAAATATTTGATGAGTAATTATCAGAGATTTAACTTGTAAAAGCTTTAATTTTATTTTATAAGGTAGCTCAACGGATTCGAATAAATTTTATGTCAGAAATGCTCTAAATAATAAGCAATTCGGTTGACACATAAAAATTCGAAAAATAAATACATATTTCAAAATGTTCAAAACGTGTGTAAAAGTGTGCAAGCGTGGGAAGAGGGGGGGGTCCTATGCCTGTGTTTGAAAATGGTGAACACGCCCATCGTGCGCAGAATAAAAAAAGGCTGCTTAGAGGCAACTTCGCTGTAAACTGTCTTATACCCTGGAGAAAACTTGTATAGTGAAGAGATATTGTTTCTAACTTGCTTAGATTTTCCAAAACCCTCGTCAAAAGACTGCTATAAATTCAAGTTTTTCACAATAATTTTACTAATGATGAATATGTTGACATGCTGCAAGTGTTTTTTGAATGTCGGAAATACTGTGCGGCAGCAAGAAGAATGTACCACCAGAGGCATCCAAATCGCCCTTTCCCAGCGGTAGGAAGAAGACTTCGAGAAATTGGGAGAATGTAACCTCGTTGCGAGGGAAATATCATTAGCATGACAGCCACCTACTTAAATATTTCTTAGTTACAAGTGCGTATTGTAATGCGAATGATAATGAATTTAATTTTTTTGTTAAAAATGGTTAGTTTTAAAGCACAAAAATTAGATGTAAAAGTTTTAAAATAAACCAGGCTATCTGATACGTATATTTGAATATTGGATTTTTGTCATTGTCAAACAAAAAGTAGCTTATTTCAACCCCATCCAAGGCGTAGAAATTTTTGAAAAATTGTTGCACTTGCATTGGTAGAAAATTTGTGTAAAATTTAACTATTCAATTTTTTTGGTGTTCAGATTAAAGCCGCTATCTTTTTGAGACTGAGAGGCTGTATCTCATAAGAGATGAACATTTTACCAAGGTCATTTTTATGCAAAACGTGTTCTTTTTAGCTGTATTCGGATTCACCGGTACAATTTGTGCTACTTCTTTTGAAAACACTCTGTGTATTATACACACACACACACACACACACACACACACACATATATATATATACAGAGTGATTCACAACTTATCTTATAGTTTCCGAGAAAAAAATTTATTGAAGTTGTAGTATTTTCAACCATTAGGTGCATAGCTGGACAACTGCAGTCTCAAATGTCATTCGCAATACCCGTGGAGAGCCAAGTGGCCTCAACCACTCCGAATAATGAAATCCGATTTTACAATCGTTGTTGCGATAGTGTTTACACAAGTTTTTTAATAGTTAGTGTCAAAAATGGCTTGCGTTATATGTTACTACCTAGTACCATTTTTTCTAATGAGTATAATAAAGTACTTTCAAACATGGCAGTCGAGAAATGTTATTTAAAGGACTGCATTTTTTAATTATGTTGTACGACACTGGAATGAACCAATTAACCAGTCTAATTGTATTTTTAAATTATTTATAAAATTTAACTTTTTATTCAAATTAAAGCACTATAATAACCTAATAAAGATAATATTTTTTAAGGTTGTAGCACTATACTATATTATAAAATATAATTATATGTTCATTTAAATATGTTGATCTTTTGCCAAATATGATAATTTATGAAGAGAACTCGTTTTAAATATTTATGGTGTCGTTATATTCTAGGTTAACTATAAATATTAATTAGTAGGTACTTACGACGAGTATCCGTCTTTTTTATTTGTACGCTAATGAGAATTGGATCTCAGGAGAAAATATCTTGACCATAAAATATTTTAAAAAAACTGTTGGTACTTTTAAAAGTCAGAAATTTTAAACAGTACTTACAATTAGCTTCATTAGTAATAGTAATTTAATAGCAATTTAGAAGTAAATGAATGAATGTTATTGACATAAAATATCTTTTCATATCTTAACCAGGTATTAAAGAAAAAATTTATAATAAATGAAACACTTAAGCAGTTAATTATATTGATTCATTATAATTGAACTGATATATTTTTTTAAATTATATTGATATCTACTGAAAACTAATGTCACCGAAAACCCCATCACCACTGGATATTTTTAATATTACAGCTCTGCTTTTTATTCTGAAAAGATGGACAATTTTTGAGTTAGTACTTTTTTTTTGACCGTTATCAATCACTACAATGATTTTAAAATAACTCTTAAGACTACTGGGTTAACAAAAGAATTTATAAATTTTTTGCTAGAAATGGGAATTTAACAAAAAATTGGCAGCATTTTTTGGGCTTATCACTGGTTCAAGTTCTGTCTATGTCAAGCGTCTTCAGAAATATTCCTGGAAATTTTTTAGAAAATGTGAAATTTTTTCTCATACTTTCTCTCTGTATTTCGAAAACGTACCATTTCGGGACATCCCTTCGTATAGGATTTGTTTTTATTTTGGAGATTCGATTTAAAATTTTGAGTTTGGTCAAATAATACCAAAACACCATAATATGTACCTACTAAATACATATAATTAGGTAATTTTTAAAAATATGGCGAAGTTTCCGGTATCAGAGTTGTTTTTCCCGAAAAGAACCTTACTGGTTTACAGTTACTGAAATTATATAGCGCTGATTTTTTTTTACTGAAAAGTACAATCAATCAGCATAATTACACAAGAATTATTTCTTTCGGTCAGAATTAAAAATAAGTTACTGTTGTCACCGTCTGTTGAAGTCTCCAAGAAATAAAAGGAATTTTCTTTTCGTTTGCTTTAATTAAGAAATACCGTTAGTGATCTGTCGTTAATTATTATCTGCATTTGAATATGCAAAAAGAGTAAACTCACCGACTGTTGTCCAATAAACTGCGCAACCGCAGCATCAATACACACAACCAGGAGAACATAACTTGTTAAGGAACTTTTAGAGTTCTTCATCTTAACACCGAGCCCGAGCACGTTTACCGACATCATCAAGAAGCTCGCGAGATAACTAATCTTCTCAACAATACTGCAGGTGTCTTTTACGCGTCTCCCTCTCAGAGACTGTCTTGGTCCTGGAGATGAGCTCTCTCCTCGCTTCTATTTCTTCGGCTCTGGAGGATGGGTAGGGGACCCTTCTCTCATATGCAGTTACGTTACTTTCATTTTTTCTACAAGTAGATGCACGTAAAATATTTTAAATTCTGTTAGGTACATCTGACAGACTGTTTTTATATCAATTTTCCTGTAAATACAGGGCGAAACACTGTAAGTTTTAGACACCGCGTGAATTTAAATATTTATGGTGTGCATCAATTTATACATAGTACACACAAGCCAATAAAATAATAATTAAAAATCGAATCAAGCCCAAATATATATTTTTTTCATAAATTCTAAAGTCACATATTTCTAAACGATTTTTTAATTTAAAACGACTTAGATTAGATAGATAGATAAACTTTGGTAGCTTTGGTATAAACAAAACAAATTCTTATTTGCTAAAAGCAAATAGCAAAATCTTATAACTACTGTAGGCTAGGCTGTACTGTAACTGTAAACAACCAAACTTGTATAGTCTTAACAAAATGTAATGTAAAATTGGTTACGTTATACGTAGCAGGCTTAATAATAATAATATAACAAAAAGTATATTCTAAGTTGCATAAGGCAAACCAATTATTTTTCAGTTTGAAAGAATGATCTCAAAAAACAAATTGTATTAATAGTTTTATCACCTAACCTGGTTCGCAACTTACTGCAGATATACCCCGCCGCCGAAAAAGCCCACTAAGCTTCAACACTAGTTGGTTTTATGGACATCATGTAGTCTTGAATAAGAGTTAAATAGTGACCTTTATTGCCTTCCGCTTCATACCGACTCATCTCTTTTTTTAACGTCTTTTCTAAGTCATTGTTGTGTCCCGGATTTATCTTTTTACAAAATTCTTCTTTTTCTTCTAAAATTTGCTTTTCTAATTCTTCTCTTAGAGTCAATATCGGTTGTGATTGAAGCGAGTCGTTTTCAGAATTCAGTCCATCATTTTCAACTTCAAGTACTACCTCAATCTCATCTTCTGGGACTTCGTTTATAACTCTGTTCAATATGTTTTTCATTTTCTGTCTGATTTTTTCCTGAACATTTTTCTTTGTCATGGGAAACGTTTCGTCGGCTTGTCTCATGTTTTGATCGAATTATTTCGGATTGTTTAGATAAACTAATAATCCTGTCATCACAGTAGAACGACGTTCTTTTACTCTCACACGCAGGGCTTCAGATAATTGTACGCTTAGGTATGAAGTTTGTTTGTTTAATTTTTCGAAAATGAGTTTCAAAGTAGTCTCGGCAGTAAGAAGGCTAGCTTCCCTTCTACACAGACCCTCTACTGCTAATTTGAATGGTTCCAAACATTTTACAAGGTTTTTAATCGACAACCACTCTGTCGGAAAACTTGATCTCAGATTTCGCGTCGATCAACGCCTTATCCACGCAGTTTTTGAGTTTGTAGAAGCGCTCCAATATATTAAGTAGGCTGTTCCATCTTGTGCGACAGTCTAAAAGAAGGGCCAGCTCCTTTCCTGTCTCTTCGATAACATATTTTTGTAGGTAAGTATCGTATTTTGTGGGCGACTTCCTAAACAATCTGACCACCTTCCGAACTTTTTCTAGAAGTTCTCTGAATCCAGGCATTTCTTCAGCGCGTGGAAGATCATTTCTATCTACTGTTACTATTAAGTCTGTATTTACGTCCGTCTCAATCGCATAGTCTTGATCTTCGTCATCGGACTCGACAAGATCTGCGTGTTTCATTTCAATCTCCTGATTTTGATCTCTTGATTTTTTGTATATTACATCAACAACGGCTAACTGAATGCCATGTGCAAAACATAATTGTTGGAAGCAAGGCACTAGCTTACCAATTTTAACCATAACGCTGGCACCGTCAGTTGTCATCGCAATAACATCAGTTTCTAAATCAATACCAAAGCTTTTTAAGCGGTCCTTCACCAAACCGATCGCGTGCTCTGCAGTACATGACCCATGAATTCTTACTAATCCCAGATTGTAGTGTTTTTCTTTGTTATGTAAGTTTAGGTTTAAGTATCGGTGGTTACGCTGTGAGGTCCACTCGTCAAAAGAAATGGTAAATGTTTGCCCCGAATTCTTCAGATGATCAAATTCTATCACCATGTCAGCGTTGACGGTGTTTTCAAAAGGTCGTGACTATAGATCTGATTGTATTAGGTGATTTGGGGAGTTGAAATCCGGAATTTGCAAATAAAAACCTCATATCTGGGTCGGCACAAAAACTGTTAAGAGAGTAACCACCTATGGAAACCATTCTTGAAACCATCGTCTCCATAGACCTTTCATTTTTGAAAAAAGAATAAATTTTTTTCTGTTTTTTTGTAGGTATTTCATCTACTGAATTCTTATTTTCACCTGGTTTTTGTGTAGATGCCGTGGGAATTAAATTCATTGCAGTACGTTTCAATTGGCATTCTCCAGAAACTAATGCTGTGCTTCGATGCTATATGTGTTTTAACACCTTTTTAATATCCATTAGTTACTTTGGATACATTATTGCACATTGAACATTTTGCGCCTTTTCCATCGTTCACTTTGGTGAAGTAATTCCATATTGAATGTGAATTAGGTGGATTTACATTTTCATGTTTTTCGCTGATATTAGCATGACTTGGATAGGTCGTGATGGCTTCGAAAGTGACATGATTGATGTAAAAAAAACGATACGACCTGCAAGTTAAGAACAAACGGGTAAATTTTTTATCAATCAATGTTAGCCTAATTTTATGTTAATTAATGTTAGCCTAAAAATACAACATTTGTTTACTTACGGCGGCGATGAATCGCGTAACAACACAACACATATTTTGTCAACCAAATGTCGACTAAGTAAACAAAAGAAATTACGTATACAGCGAGCAGGGGCGGGGGGCACGCGGGAGGAATGGCGAGCGGCACTTGGCGCGTCAGAACGGTAACGTCGGCGTCGCAGCTCACAGCGGTTGCCATTCCAATTTTCTACGAGTTGGCGCTCCCGCCTCCCTCCCGCGGCGCGGTTTTCATACCTACCGGGTCCTGTGACCAGGCCCGGTAAGAATGGCGGGGCCCGGTGGGTGTCTAAAAGGGCACCGGGCCCGGCCGTGTTTGTAATCTCTAGTGTAAAGAACTACAAAATCAGCATTAAAAATAGTTAATGATATTGCAGTAGTTCAGAATCATCGAGTAATATCTAGACCGACGAACCTAAAATCCAGAATCGTCGAGCATATGGCGTAGGTTTTAGTGCGTAGTCTCTCCGAATTCATCAAGAACTGTCACTATGAGTCCTCAATTTTTTTCTCCAATTTTTTCAACGTGTACTGTATTGTAGTATAAGGTTTTCGTGATCAAGGTAGCGGTTCTTCTTGTTTAGGCCAATAAATAGAGGTTTTGTTTGTGACAAAAATACTAGTAGCAAACGGACTATGCCATCATATAAAGAATACTCTGTAGAGACAGGGTGTCCCAGAATAACGTGTACAATGGAAGACCACAGATTCGTGGACCCAAAATAGGCAGATTTAGGCTAATTCACCTATATCCGAAATCGCTTCGTTTGGCCGTTAGATGGCCTCAAAGTTCGTGAAAATTTTTCTAATTTTGTAAATAACTCGAATACGTATAAATCGATTTTGATTATTTTTAGGATGTGGACTTTTGCTGTCAATCTACAAATTTTAATGTTATATAGAGTGTTTTTTAAAACTTACAACTTCTACAAAATTGATGTATGATGATCCGTTCATAACTTTTTCCTCTTTCGGGCAATAATGACAATTATTTTTTATCTGATAGGTGATGATACCATTTGGAAGTTTTTGGGACTCTTGTAGAATTTTGATTAAATGAGCGGTTTAGGTACAAAAAATATTTTTTAAACGTCTACATTATCTTGCCACCCATACTACAATACTTAACAAAGTGCTAGTAGGCACTGATTTTGTAGGTTGACTATAATTTAAGTTGGATTTTTAAGTCATTGTACCTGTCAATTCTTAATGAGTACTTACTACGATAAGATATACCACGTGTTATTTCATTTTTCGATATGGATACACACACATGCGATGAATTAGAGTTAATTAATTTTATTGAGATAATTAGTAAAAACAATCAAATACAATAAAAAATACTGGAGATAATAGTAACAAAATTGATGTTATTAAATTTAGTACAACTATAAAAACTATTCAAAATGATCACCATCGCTTCTACAACAAAGTTAATTTTGTGAAGAAAGTACACCCATTGCAATTCCTCAGGGCAATTTTTAAAAACATTTATAGCAATTGGGATATGCCTCCACAACTTTCTTGTGTTAGATATGAAAGCATGACTGTTGTTTTCAGTGCCCAAAGATAACAGTCGCAAGGTATTAAGTCTGGTGAACGTACAGGCCAGTTAACAGAAGCATTATCCCTTCTACCGATCCGTCGACGAGGCACTCTTTGGTTCAGATACTGCCAGACATTTACAGTGAAATGTGGTGGAGTTCCATCATGCATAAACCACATGTTAGCTTTGAGTGATAACGCCACACCTTACAATAACTCCGGTAAAAATAATAAATAAAATTCCCATTCAGTCTATTGGGTAGAATAACAGGGACAATAATAATGCTATCAATGTGTTGTATTTGACTGTTTTTTTTCTAATTATTTGAATAAAATTAGGCGCATTGTAAGTAACTTTAATTCGTCGTATGTGTGTATCCATATCCAAAAATGAAGTAACAGGTGGTATATCTTATCGTCGCCGTCGTAAACAATCATTAAAAATTGTCAGGCACAATGACTTAAAAATCAGACTGAAATTACAGTCAATCTACAAAATCAGTGCCTACACTTTGTTAAGTACTTACTGAAATATGGGTGGCACGATAATATAGACATTTAAAAAATATTTTTTTGTACCCAAACCGCTCATTTAGTTCAAAATTCTACAAGAGGCCTAAAACCTTCCAAATGGTATCACCTATCACATAAAAAATAGTTATCATTATTGCCCGATAGAGGAAAAAGTTATGAACGGATATTATCACCATACATCAATTTTGTAGGAGTTGTAGGTTTCAAAAAACACTCTGTATAACACCAAATTGTGTAGATCGAACGCAAAAGTTCACACTCCAAAAATAATCAAAATCGATTAATACGTATTCGAGTTATTTACAAAACTCTCACCAAATTTGAGATCATCTAGCGGCCAAACGAAGCGATTTCCGATATAGGTGAATTAGCCTAGATCTGCCTATTTTGAGTCAACGAATCTGTGGTCTTCCGTTGTACACGTTATTCTGGGACACCCTGTATTAATATTTCCTACCATTAATAATTTTTATACATATTTTTATGCAAAAAACGCATTTTTTTAAGTTTTTTGCTTTAGCTAAACTAATGAAGCAATCTGAATGTTATAAAGAGACAATATGTAGAGAATCGATATACGAATAAAACGAGAGGTCGATCGATCTGGCTTAAAAATTAAAATCGGACCTTCACAACGCATCCAAAAATTTTGCAACACAGTGCACCAAAAAAATGTTTATAAAAAATTAATTAGTGGTACATTGGAGTCCGTTTGCTACTAGTATTTGTCATAAAATCACTGATTTTTGATTGGCCTAGTCGTCATCAACAGCGGTAACGAAAAGTCCTTATGTACTTTGTACTTTTTCTGATCGTTTACCCAAATTTTTTGACGAGCCGTGACCATTACCATGAATTACTTTAATTGCCCAAATTTCATTGTTGTCATGGTAACGACTTAGAAGTTATAATTGGAATTTGTTTTTCAAACTTCTTTCTTAGAACTCCACAACGAAACCCGATAAGAATTTTTTTTTTATGAAGTACTACATCTATTTTTATCTTCCCTGTATACCCCTTCATTTTTGACATGACCTTTCCGGACACCCTGTATATAATATAAGAAAAGCTAAGCTAAGCTAAGAAAATATATATTATATATTTTCTTAGCTTTTATATTTAGAGATACTATACAAGTATAAATACCATTGTGCTGCAATAACGTGTGCACATAGTTATATTTGCATTAGTAAATTGAGTTCAGAGTTGCGTATCCCTGCAATTCTTTACTCTCTTTTTCTGGTACGGTAGGAGCAATACAACTTTAGCAGGTATTTGTGTCGATTTATTATTTTCACAAACAGTATGTCTTGATGTCTTTAAATTTAGGTAGGTACCTAATTAATATTTTCAGTAAACTATGGTGTACTCAGGTGAGATTTGGCTTTTACACGCAGTGAAGTGATAGATATGTTAAAAGCGTATTTTCTGTGCAGTAAAAGTGTACATGTGGCAAAAATTTTATACGCGGATTGCTAAGAAGGTCAAAGAAATATTTCAAATGAACCAATTAAGTTGATAAATATGTACAATAAAACCGAGAGGGTAGACTATTTGGTGTACACTTTTGCGTACATAGTTGACTATGCGTTGATACAGTGAAGTTAGCGGTTCGCGTAAATATATTTCTATAAAAAAATCATTCATATGAATGTATTTTAAATTTGACTTTTTTATATATAATTTTGCAAATGCAAAAACTATTACATAATAAACTGCGCTGGTGTTTATAAAATATACGTACATATATAAGATTCACCCTATATATTGAGTGTAACATATTTTAAATTTTGAAATTTGTCTATATTTTTCGAAGAAAATTGGTCTCTAGTGCTTTCTTCGAGAAACGTATCGTTCTTGAATAAAATACGAAACTGTGGAATACCTCCACAAATCTTTATATATGCACAGACGAATTGCAAAATTTTATTTTTTGACTTGAGATTAAAATTTACAGATCTTCTTGTTTCTAAATTAATTTATATCGTAAGTATTTCGCACTAAGTTCATCATCTTATTTTGA
The DNA here is from genome assembly GCF_000390285.2 of Anoplophora glabripennis. Taxonomy (NCBI): domain Eukaryota; kingdom Metazoa; phylum Arthropoda; class Insecta; order Coleoptera; family Cerambycidae; genus Anoplophora; species Anoplophora glabripennis. Next base: position 90,441 of record NW_019417115.1, read on the forward strand.
TCCTAGAAGTCTCTGATTACCGTACTGGCCTTCTTTTCTGGGACACCTTGTATATCTAGTCATTGCTAAACAACTATTGGGTAATTACGTTTTAGTACCATAAGGAAATATTATCTAATTTTAGTTTAACTGTACTGCAAATGATATTGAAAACTTTAAATAGTAATTATGTATTTCAATACTATGTAACAAATTCTGGAATTAAATATTTATTTATTTACACCTATTGAACATTATTAGATTTATTAGAATCATTTTGAAAAGTATGATAACTAGTAGCGTTGTTTTGCAAGAAATTTTTTAAACCAGAAGCAAAACACAGGTGAAAGCAGTGGTCGGTATATTCTGTGGAATTGTGGTTGATTTTTCTGTTTATTATACATACTGGTTACCATGGTCATAGTTAGGGGGGAGGGGGGGTCTGTGGCAGGAGTGATTGCGAGCGAGACCTTTTGAGGCCTCCATAGAGCTTGCAGTCTTGGGCTCACCCTAAGCAAAAATTGTAGCTACGCCCATGCGTCCTATCATTATGTTTTTTTCAAAGGATGTGTTAATATGTTATTAATAGATTTAGAACAAGGCAAAGTCTGTGTGGGCTTTCACGGCCATTGGATATTGCATTTTCGCGATGTCGTAGCAATCAATAAAATTTATTTTCAAAGTTGTCATGTAATAATATACTGATAATATACAGCCTGTATAAAAAAATTGTTCAATTGGGTAACAAACGTTACTACAATTATATTTTTTAAATAAGTAGCATATCCATGGGCATAGCCGCGCCCCTTCGCCCCAATTGTTGCTGCTGCATGGTGCAAGTTTCAAAAAGTGTTTAGGTTTTGAAATTTTATATCGGTAGATCGCTGATTGTGTGACCTTTTTTTAGAATCAAACAAAAAAGTGTTTAGGGTTTGAAATTTTAAATTTTTTTTTTTTAGAGCCCTGAGCCCACCCCTAGCAAAAATCCTAGCTACGCCCATGAATATATCATATATTGAATATTTTATTTATTTTACTGTTCCTACAATTTTTTTAACGTATCCGTAACGTAACGTATTTTTCTTTATTTTTTGGGTATCTTGCCACCTGTGAAAAATTTAAAAATATAGTACAAAAACATATTACTTTGTATCGCGCAAATTAAAATTTTCACGTTTGGTAAATCTATCTGTTCGTCTTCAGAACTTTTTTGACTTTTCGTTTTACTTGCTTTGACAGTTGTAATTTGTTTGCTTTGTCTATTTGCATAGCTAGAGATATCATTAATTTTTCCGATAGTACTAGAATATATGGAATCTTTATTGTGCATGTAATTTCTCTTTGTTGTCTAACAGAATTTGTCTTCCTTTCAATATTCTTGAAAATTTTGTTGAAACAGTCTTCAGGAATATTGAAAGAAAGACAAATTCTGTTAGACAACAAAGAAAAATTACATCCACAATAAAGATGCCATATATTCTTGTACTATCGGAAAAATGAAGGAAAATAGGTAATAAATTTAACATTAGAAATCAGACAACTAATAGGTACTTTACGAACTTTATTATCAAAGACGCGCCCAAATGATGATTTTCAAAATTCAAAAAATTGCATACCCTTTGAATAGAATTATGTTGGGGAGACTGTGAATATTAGAATAGATGTACCCAAAAGTACATTAAAAAACGAAGAATTTGGGAAATCTAAAATTTGCGATCACGTTTGGGAAAACGGTAAGAATATTCAATGGGTTCAGCTAAAATTTTGGAAAAGAAAAATCATCTACGAACGTGGATCCTTGCTGGCTACAGATTCTAAAAGATAAAGTAAGTAATATTAAAATAAAGATCATAAGATATTTCTGGCTAAAAATTCTGGATAAATTAAACTTTCAAAGCAGCTAAAACGAAAACTCAAAAAGTTCAGAAGACGAAAACAATATCTATTTTGTCTTTATAAAGGTTTACAAGCCACGTGACCGCCGAGCTTAGGTAATGCCTAAATATTGATGTCACCAATTATTTGTTTACAACGAACAGTAACAAACCGTTACGCCTACGCTCGAAATAATGCGACCGCTGATTGGTTGATTGGAATCTAATGAAAAATTACACCAATCAAAGCAGGTGAAAGAGAATGTTGTGTTTTAATGTAATCTTGATCTTATTATTTTAATAATTTTTAATTTTACCAAAATTTAATTTCCAACATGAAGGAAATAAAATTACTGCTCCAAAGAAAATTACTGGTCACGTGGCTTGTACATAATCATTTATAAGGCTCTGTAGATTTTCGAACTTTTTAAAATGCGCGATATAAAGTGATGGGTTTTTTGTACTACATTTTGTATGTGCTTTTTTTCAGTGTTTTTTTTTCAGATTTTTTGGTTAGGCAAAACTATTTTCGTAAAAATAACCTTTGACTAATCCTTTTGGTGCAAGGGTTTAGTTTACTATTTTTTTAATTTTTCACAGATGCCAAAAGAGCCGAAAAATAAAATAAAGAGGAAAAAACAAAAACTATGCTACAAATAACTTCAGACGATTCTTTATTTATTACTGGTTGTTATAATTTATTATTAATTATTATCTCCATCAACTAAACATTTAAGTTACATAGGTTACATAACACGGAAGATTATACACCATAAAAGAATGTTTAATTTAACCTTTCAGTATAATCTATCCATTACACATTAATATGGATTTTGCATTAGCACTTGTTTGTTAGATATAATACCTACGCATCATAGGCGCCGAAATTTCGCAATGGCTGCGGGTGAACTAGCTACGGTCAAAAAGCGCATAATATTCGTATGGGTATACAGTCGATTGAGAAAATCCTAAAGAGATCCATACCGATAAAATTAAGTTTGCATCTGAGAGAGACAAATGCACATTGGACATGGCAAGCGAAAGCTACTATAACAATCGCCGCGCCTATGTCTTATTTCTTCTAGCCGAATGCTTTCTCAATATCGCGCAGCCCTGCTTGAGTCAGAAAAACAAACTTATTTGTGTCGAACTGATTCTTAGGTTTAATTTGTTTGTAACCCCCAATTTTTTTCCAAGAAACGTAGTTATAATTTTTTTTTAATGTAGAAGTACCGTCATATATTTACAAATAGGTATATAAAATATTTTGGGGAAACAAAAGAAAAACAGGAATACCTACAATTTTCTTTTCCGCGGACAGTTATTTTAGAATGAGACAGTGTTGAAACTGATTACAGTTTAAAATGTTTTAATTAATAGAACATCTCAATTTTGATGTACAGAAAACGTTATACACGGTGGTTCAGCTTTAATGTTGGAGAATATATGATATCTACTTTTGATAGGACGGGATATAGGATTTTTAATATGGAAATTTTTCTAAAAGGCTTTTAAAAATCTACTATTTTCTAAACGAAAACTTATATGTTTTCCACGATTAATTCAAATTAATTAATTCAAAGCCTTTTGACATCTTCCAAGCTGTAAAGCAAATATGATAACTTCAAAATTAATATTTCTCAAATAATGCAAAAAATGTAAATTTATCCAAATTATAATTACTCAATACCAAAGTGCAAAGTAAAAATTTTAAGCAGATCATAATCAGTTCTAACTGACCTTTCTGCCTCTCTCTCTGATGATTACTAGACCAGAAATACTTTCCATTTTCATTTAGGTTTTGGCAATTAAAATTTTAACAAGGGAAACAGATGAAGGAACGACATCCATCGATAGATGGTAGGTGAATATTAAGAATTAATTGTTTAGATGTAAATGACTTATTTCGCTGATACAATAAATCACAGAGTTGGTCCTTGGTGGAGACCATTAACAAGTAACTGTTTCAACCCCGTGGATTCTGCGGCAATGCTACACGTACACTTTTATTTACACGTAGTACAATGAATATAAATATACACTTATTTTATTGAATCTTTTGCTTTCACGTTTAGGCAAATATGAGTGTAAGGTAAATATTTGTTTAATTGAACTTAATACGAGGGTCACAGTAAATCTATATTAGCTGTTTACGAATAAAAAGCGCTAATGAGTGTGGGTAGATAAACCACAGTATAGACCAGAGGTTCCCAAACATTTTTATCTCGTAGACCTCCTACAAATTTTCTCTGTTTCGGGTAGACCCCCGCCTTTATAATATTGAAGTCACCTGCTTGTGTTTTTGACAGCTGACACACTATACAGTACAAGTTTTTACAAGCTACAAGTGTTGCGAACACAAAGCGAATAGCCTACTGTACAATTTTTTGAAACATATTATTTAATTAATATATACTTGAGTGTAGTAAACAAAATAATTGTTTGCTATGAAATTTATAATAATTCTTAAACAGTTTGATATACAGGGTCGGTAAGTCCCCATGGTTCATCGGCCGTTACGTGAGAGCGATAAAGGAAGTCATAGAAATCCGTGCGATAGAGAAAGATGGCTATAATGAAGGCGTCTAATAGTCACCGCCCATTTCGCCCTTCCACAAATAAGATCCACTTCTTATTTGTGGAAGGGTGAAATGGGCGGTGACTATTAGACGCCTTCATTATAGCTATCTTTCTCTATCGCACGGATTTCTATGACTTACTTTATCGCTCTCACGTAACGGCTGATGAACCATGGGGACTTTCCGACCCTGTATAAGAAAATAATTAGTTAAATTTCAGTAACAAAAGTATAACAATAAGTAAAACGAAATATGTTGATTGGACTCAATGGACTATTCTATTAATTAGCAATAATTGAAATTCAAAGCAATTGATTTATTGGTTTGACCCATCGATGGAGAATGATCTCATTATCAATCTCGAATTTTTCCATGGCATAAAGTTTCCAAATCTTCATCGTGATTCATAAACATTTATGTTTTAAAAATGTTTACTTCATATGTATTATTTATTATTTATATTTATTATTTATATTTATTATAAGAAAGTGTTATGAAATTATATAGGTACTATGTCATGCACCCCCAATTTTTGTTTTCATTGACATGGACCCCTTGCAGTTCCCAGTCGACCCCTAGGGGTCGATATAAGACCACTTAGGTATAGACAGATCAGTAGAGACAGTTAATTTATGAATGAAATTCGGCAGTCACATTATTTGACCTCGCTATTCTATTTTACCATGTAAGTCGCGAAATAGTTGTTTCCCACAATATTACTAGTTGAAAAGATGAAAACGTTTTTTGAATCTTTTCTCTTAAGTACAAAGTCTACGGATTTTAGTAACTCAAAACTATAAATCGTAACATTTACTATTAATTCACTGTGATTTAATAAAACGATGTCTTGGAGGAGTCTAAGATATGGTCGCTTCTTTGGTGTAATCGAGAATTTGATGCAACAATTACATCAAATCTTTAAATAATATTACCTACAGATACTTCATATATTAGTTACCCTCATATTACAAATTTCCCGCTGCATACTATCTTTAGTGATAAACTGGGTACCTATCTTAAAATCTATGCCCCGTGACTCTGTGATTCTGTTTTCCAGAATTGTACTCTTTTGGTTAACTTTACGATCTCAAGAAAAATAGTTATAACTATCCTTCAAGGATTGAAACTTACAATAAACTTCTAAGACCACTGACTAGGGACGTTATGATTTTGCTCAATAATGGCCGTCCACATGTTGCTATGAGTATTAAAAATTACTTCATGTGAGAAATTTCGGATCATCCAGCATATAGTTCGGATTTAGCATTAAGTAATCACGTGTATGTAAAGCATTTAACTATTTAAAATTTAATGTAACAAGTTGTTGCATGAGCAGACGGAACCATGTAGACAAGAAACAATATATAAAAATAAATACTCATGTACTTATATTTTTAATTGGTTAAATAATTTTTGTTTCAACCCAGAACGCATACTAGCTTTTGGATGACCCTCGTATAATTAGATATTTTTATAGCTTTATTATTTGTGATGAACTAAATATTTATTTTGCATTGATGCTCTTCTAGAATATTTTTATACAATGCTATTATAACTTTCTCTCGACTCCCAAATTAGCTTTGGGAAAACATACCTGTGTATAGCGACATGTGATTGTTGTTTGTTAATTATATTGCATGAACACTAAGATAGCTTCAAGGATAGGCCAGTTTTAAATATTATTTCAATTAACAATTGTTCCTTATACTGTTTATGTAATTGTGGACAATATGCGAGAAATAATTCTCCAACACTAGGATTTCATTTATAGTTGTATTATTGTTATAAGTTAATGACACCTAATTTTTAATTTGTTTTGTATGCAATTAAGCAGTAAAAATACCACTATTTTTAAGTAACAAGTTATGCTCAGTTTCTTTTACATAGGACACAGAAAGTGTCGCACTTTATCATTTTTTTTATGTTAAAGGAAAACATTTTACTTACCAAAAAGAATCGGTCAACAAATTCCTCAGAAATAAATAAAATAGTTTGAAGAAGGTCCCTATAACTTATTGAATATGTTTTCTTCAACTTTTATATTATATGTTTATGTGTAGGAAGGATCACATACGCTTATGTCATACTCATTTGGTTATAACTTCCTTATAAAGTTATTAGAGACGCAAACTTAATAAACATTATGTCTCTGTAGAGCTAATCTATATCTATACATATATTCACAGGGTGTCCGGAAAGGTCATGTCAAAAATGAAGGGGTATACAGGGGAGCTAAAAATAGTTGTAGTACTTCATAAAAGATTTTTTCCTATCCGGCTTCGTTGTAGTTATTCGCCTTCAAAGAAGTTTGAAAACAAATTCCAACTATAACTCGTCGCTACCATGAGAACAATGCAATTTGGACAATTAAAGTAACTCGTGGTAATGTTCATTTCCAAGTTTAAACTGAGATTCAATATGCCTGGATTATGTAGGAGCAGACGAAATTATCCATTTAAATTTATACATCTTTGACAGCGTTGCCAAATTTGACATTTTTCTTTCATAGTTCAATTCCTCTCTCACTTTACTAAAAAAAGGTATACCGTATATCAGTCGATATCTTGTACCTTCTTTGAGAAAATCGAATTTTATTAATAACATACATTTATTGTATCAAAAATGCGATATTAACATTTTTGTAAAAATCTTGGAAATTGAGCTGACCGTCAACAAGTATATCTAAGAATAGATATTTGTCATAAATCATTTCGACACCATTTATTGATTCAGTATCATGGAGGCTATGACGAATTTGCAGATATTCATCTAATGTAGGAACTTGCAGAATGTAATGCTTCTGAAGCTGTTAGGATTCATGCCAACCGCTTTCCAAATAGAATTTGCATATTTAAAGTGACGAAAACCCTCCATGCTATTATTCAGACAAAACACCAACAAAAATTTATCATTAATATATGGATGGGAATAGTGATGTTAAATAATTTATGAAAATGTAATTTTACTGGTAACATTTCATGTAATTTACAAATTACCTTGTAATTTATGTAATTTTTGTAATTTATGACATTTAAATTTTACGACATTTTAAAGTGTACTCAACTTGTTTAGCTTCTCAGTACTCAGCTTCTATAAAACTAGTCCTGCAAATCAATGATTAAAAAATAATATTTGTCGATTTTTATGCAAAAAATTAAAATTTTTATTGATATAAGTAACATTCATATAAGTGCAACAGTAAAAATAAAATAAATCAAATTTAAATACAAATATTTAGGTTTCTATTTAAAACAGCTTTTGTTTCTTTAAGCATTTGTTTTTCTGGAATATAGGGCTTTTTTGGTAGAATGTATTACAATTAACAGTTTTTAATTCTTCATCGTTTATTTCTGTTTCCTTTTCTACCTCTTTCGTTCTATCTATTTCTGTCAGTTCGGTCTTTGCATCGTCAACCTAAATTTTAGTCAAAATTATGAACGAAAAACAAACCTTTTCAAGTGAAATATTTTGTATAACAATCACACGCCTTTTTTCATTACATTTTGCCTCAAATCCTTCATTTCTTTCAGGTAATACCTTATTCTTATAGCTGTTTTACATTGACAATTTATTGATGAATTAATTCATGAAGTCGAATAAGTGTAATGTTTGGTGCATTACACTTGTCGAATTTCTTGTCTACTGTCAAATAACTTCATGAATTTATTCATCAAGTTCTTGACGAATTAGAACATGCTCTAATTTTCGTCAATTTCTTCGTGAAGTTCAGAAGTACCAACCCAACAGATTTCCTGCCTCAGATCAGTAATGAGGTTATGTTATTGGAATATGTAAATAATTGTGTGGCGTCGTACTAGTTTTGCATTGTTTTTACTGATTTGTTACTTACAAAATCTAATGTTTATATGATATGTGTCAAAACGGTACCGCTGTTGTGTCACTACAATTATGAGTGGAAAGGTGACATTTTTGAAGTTTATTTGCTTCTTTGATTTGTTGGTAGAACTGATTTATGTGTCAAAAAAACTTGACAAAGTCTGTAGCAGTGTAAAACCACACTGTTTACCAATAAATTCGTGAATTAATTTATGAAGAATTTCGTTAATTTATTCATGAATAAATTGTCAATGTAAAACAGCTATTAGAGCTTGTATAATCCTGGTCCTCATCCTCACTATCACCATACTCTTCAGAATGAATACTAATATTGCTAAAATAAAAGAAAGGTTATAAAACCTTAAATGTTAAAATTGAAATTGGCTCGATATTTAAAATTAAGTGTAAATTAACATTAATTACAGTAAATTACGTAATCTACGTAAGTTACAAAAATTACATAAATTACATCCGTTATCTCACGGTGCGTAATATTACGGTAATTTTACAGTAATTTATGTAAGTAACAATTTGTCATTTTACCATTTACATCACTAGATGGGAATAATTAGAAACTACTAAGTGGGACCACATATCATCGATGACGCTTTAAATGGAGCTAAATACCTACATTTACTGCAAGAACACCTTAACCCGTTATTGGAAGACGTCCCTTTAAATATTCGAAATAACATGTGGCTTATGCCCGATGGTGCACCACAGGGCAGTAAGCGCTTATGTAAATACCACATTTCCCGATCGATGGATCGGTCGAGGTAGTTCTTTTCCGTGGCTTCCTCGGTCTCCCGATCTTAATCCTCTCGATTTTTTTTTGGTGCTATCTTAAAAGTCTTGTTTATCAAACTCCTATAAATAGTAGGGTACGCCGACATAATTAAAAATGATCACCACATGTTATTATGAGTACAGCAGAGGTGTTTGAGCAATTTCAGAAAATGCATTGAAGTTCAAAGTGCACACTGCACATATTGAACATTTTACTCAATAGTTCTCTTTTTTCTTTTCATTCTATAGAAACCAAGATTTTGACAAAAATGTTGGTAGGTATCACATTTTTGATACAATAGATGTATGTTGTTAATAAAATTCGATTTTCTGAAAAACGATACAATATGTATACTGATATACGGTATACCTTTTTTTTTAACAAAATGAGAAAGGAAATGAAAGAAATGTCAAATTTGGCTACATTATAAATTTGAATGGATAATTTCGTCTGCTCTTGTATAATTCAGACATATTGAATATCAGTTTAAAATTGGAAATGAATATTGTCATGAGTTACTGTAATTGCCCAAATTTCATTGTTGTCATGGTAACGACTTAGAAGTTATAAGTGGAATTTGTTTTTCAAACTTCTCTCTTTGAAGACTCCACAACGAAGCCCGATAGGATTTTTTTTTTTATGAAGTACTACAACTATTTTGAGCTCCCCTGTATACGCCTTCATTTTTGACATGACCTTTCCGGACACCCTGTATATACATGATTGTAGAATTTCTCCAGGTTCCTTTCCGCGTTAAATCTGCATGGTTCTCAAAAAAACCATTTGTTTGACGACGTTTCGGTAAAATCTCAGTAATCTCATTTACCATCTTCAGATCTTACTCCGTTCGGCTTACTTAGTGGATATGTGAATAAGCAAAACTGACCAGTTTAGGGTAGAGACCAATCCTCGGGTCATTCAAGAACGTCTACTGTATACCCAAAGAGTGACAGTGTGGTGTGAATTTTACACTGGTGAGGTGATTGGTCCATTCTTTTTTGAAAATGAAGTTGAAAAACGCAGTGACTGTCAATGGAGAACTATATCGAAAGATGCTATTTAACTTTATGTAGCTTTATTTGGATGGCACGGATTTGGATGACATGTGGTTCCAGCAGGATGATGCCAACTGCCATATGGCATGTGAAACTATCCATTTATTATGGAAGAAAATGGATTACTCATCTCATGTGACATTGAAGTCACTTGCCACCAAGATCATGCGATCTTAGGCCATGCGACTTTTTCCTGTAGGGATTCGTACTCGTATAGTCCAAAGTTTATTCTGCTCAAATAAATTCCTTTCTTGAATTAAAGGCAGACATCCGGAGAGTTATCAACGAAATACAGCCGCAAACATGAGAATGCGTGATACAGAATTTTCTTAAGAAAAGTCGACTATGCCAAATGAGCTGCGGAGGACATCGGTCCAATATCCTCTTTTACATTTAAAGGCAATGTCAACCCTTTAAAAACATGTAAAAACTTTGCCAACTTTTTAATTAATAAAATCTTTTTTCCTCATATGAAATCCTGTATTTCTTTTGGGACACCCTCTATCTTTGTAAAATAAGTTGGCAATTTCTCAGTGCAGTGAATAAATGATATTTTACTTTTCTGATAACTTCAAGGACAACGAATTTACAAAAACAAAAAAATAATAATAATTGGTGATTCATATACAGGGTGACCCATTAAGAATGGAAACACTCGCGTACAGAAGTGGTTTATGGACCGATTTGAACCGGTTTTTTTTTAAAGATAGATCTCCAAAAGCTCTATCTTGATGCAAAATTTGAAGACGAAATTTTGATTTTCAGGGCCTACTACGAATTTTTTTTAAGTGAAAAATAGCAACATTTTGTTAGCGATTTTTTTATAAAAAATCTGACTACACCACTGGATTTAGGAACCCCTCAAACGCATTTGTACCAATTTTTGCGAAAAAAAGTTTGCCTTTAAAAAAGTTATGACAATATCGGCATCACCAGTGTTTGCCGTTGTCGGTGAACCTATTCTTTTATAAAAACCGAATAAAACCCATAGGGAAACAAAATTAAATAACAAACACTGGTTTAATAATTATTAATAAGAATCATAAAAACCAGTATACACAAAATAAACAACAATTACTCTAATATAAACAACAATTGATAAAAAAAAGTAATGATTAAAAAATTACATTTTTAAAAATGAAAAAGGAGTCTGTCAAATTGATGTACACTAATAACGTCATTAAATTTAAATTTTTGTAGCTTCCACTAATCCTCCGTTTAATTCTATACATTTTTCATAACGTTTTTTTATATTTTTTACAACATTTCGTAATTGATGCGCGTTAATCTCCTCACACGCTCCCTTATTCTAGTGCACAATACCTCCCGGTTAATTGGCCGTGTCTTATAAACTTTGGACTTAATAAAGCCCCACAGAAAAATATCAAGTGGGGTAAGGTCCGGAGATCGGGGTGGCCAATGAATTAATCGACTGTTTCGACCTATCCAATGATTGGGGAAATTCTCGTTAAGCCACTCCCTGACTTGTCTCGCATTGTGTATTGGACATCCATCCAACTGAAAATGTAGATTTACTCTTTCTTGTAATGGAAGATTATCGACTGTATTAAAAAATTCGTTCTGAAGGAAATGTAGAAATTGTTCGCCATTCATATTCCCTTCAAAGAAGAACGGACCAATGACGCTCTCGTTAAGTATCCCACACCAAACGTTAACTTTCTGACTATATTGTCTTCGGCAATTAATTATCCACTCTGGATTTTCTGAAACCCAACACCGCGAGTTCTGCGATGATACAATTCCATTCGTTGTAAATGTGGCCTCATCGCTAAATTTAAAAAAAAAATCGATAATTGAGATATTGTCCCTGTGCCCAGAGACAAAACTCCATTCGTTTCTCATTATCGCCTGGTTCCAGGGTGTGAAGAAACTTAGGTTTATAGGGTTTTATGTTATTTTTTTTTAGGCAGCGTCGGATGCTTTCTCTAGGTAAATTTAAATCTAAACTAGCAATCCTGAGGATTGTTTGTAAAATAATTTAAAATTTCCTGCTCGTGAATACGTCTTCTCTGTTGATTGTCCCTTTTTAAAATGCATTTTGATACAGCACCATATTCCATAAAAGTATTATTTATTTTAAAAACTGTGCTATGAGTAATATTAGGTCTATCTGGATGTCTGTTGTTAAAAATTATACACACCTCTCTTGCCGTCCGATCATTTTCTCCAGAAAGGCGTACTATTTCAATTTTCTCATGCAAAGTTAAACTTTGAGCCATCACAAAGAATTATGGAACTTATTTAACCATGCACAAAAAAGATTACAATGTGCCACTACTAGTGAAGTTTGACATTTGTTGTCAAAGTTCACTAGTCAAGTTGTTCTATTTTTCACAGCCTACCAAAGTTTATTCATATTATTTTTAAGCAACGTTATTTTCTGGATATCTCGTAATATTTTTTTCAGAAAATTCTTCACAAAGAATTGAATTATGGTTGTAGAACCCAGTGACTTCTTGAATAAAAAAATTATAAATGTAATTATTTTTGTCTAAGAAGGTAATATTTGTAAGTTTTGGCATAATAACCCCGAAATAATAATAACTTGTTGTTTTTATTTTTGTATGTTGTATGTTTTGTATGTATGTATTTATTGTATTGTATTTGTATATTGTATGTTTTTTATGTTGTATTTATTTTATGTATACTGGTTTTTATGGTTCTTATTAATAATTATTAAACTTGTGTTTGTTATTTAATTTAGTTTCCCTTTGGGTTCTATTCGGTTTTTATAAAAGAATAGGTTCACCGACAACGGCAAACACTGGTGATGCCGATATTGTCATAACTTTTTTAGGAGCAAACATTTTTTCACAAAAATTGGTACAAATGGATTTGAGGGGTTCCTAAATCCAGTGGTGTAGTCAGATTTTTTATAAAAAAATCGCTAACAAAATTTTGCTATTTTTCACTTAAAAAAAAAATTCGTAGTAGGCCCTGAAAATCAAAATTTCGTCTTCAAATTTTGCATCAAGTTAGAGCTTTTGGAGATCTATCTTTTAAAAAAAAAACCGGTTCAAATCGGTCCATAAACAACTTTTGTACGCGAGTGTTTCCATTCTTAATGGGTCACCCTGTAGGTGTAGGTCATATTAATAAAAAAAATCCATATTGCTAAAACACATACAATATGCTATGGTATTTAAAAGTGAAGTATGAAATCATATTTACACAAATTGAAGGGAAATTATATTAAACCTGCAAAGAAATGTATAATTCCACAGTAAATTTGAAGTTAATAGGAATTATACAATTTAACCTATTTAGATTTGAAATGTTCTTGTAAAGATGTCTTTACAATCCGATTTGTTTCGGGTTTTCTTTTGGACCAAAGTTACTCGAATTTTAATTTAAAACTTAACTACGCCACTGGACAGACTATCCTTTAAAAGAGGTTTTTACCAAATCTAGAGAAAATATATCTTTTATTATTGGCAAAATTAATGTTAATGGTTTAGTTTTACTATTCTCGTTTTTCATTAAACAATGCTCTTTTTAGAATATTGAAATTTAAATTAATAATAATTACTAAGTTTTTATAGATATTTATATCATGCATCAGTTATAATTTAAAATGACCGAATAAATAATAACTTAAATAAATAAACTCAGAAGTACAATTACATTATCCCATTAGCCAGGCGAATCCGTGCTTTCCTAATTTAAATATATCTCAAGGGAAAACATCCAGTATGGTGAATTTTGTAGAGTGGATCGGCAAATTTAATAATAACAATCAATAAATCGATTTTATTGAATTTGTTGTAAATGGGCATGGTAATCCGCAGTAGGTACTCAGGTCTTGTTATTCATCGTGCATGTCGCTAATACTGAAGTTTAAACAAACCCGTGCTATGTGCGTCGTGCGAAGGGTAAGCACTAGCTCTGAAGTCTGCTATGATATCCAGAGGTGACAGAAATGCTGTCCCAGGTATTTGTGCCGTTTCTCCATTAAAGAGGGGAAGTGTATGCTCAGTGTAATTATGTTCTTCTAATTTAAATATATATATATATGAATATTGTAACGAAGCAATTTTCAGACAGGATTCTGAGACATCCCACATTTTTGTATTTCTATTTTATTTTAAATATATAATATCGCACCACCATTTGAATTTTTCACACCGGCTGAATAAATCCGACGCGGCGTGAGCGTGAAGTCACTGGCGTATTTGCCAGTTAGAAGCTAGAATCAGTCGGCAACCGCTAGCCAGTGAGAAGAGTCCAGTTCGTCACCCGTACCCGTAGTCTATAGTCCCAAGTCCAGCTTGTGAAGACTGCGAAACCACCACCGTTGCCGTAGGAACTTGGCAGTCGAACTAAGTTTGAAATTTAGTTCATGCCCACCCATCGCAGTGAATAGTCCAGTCCGCCAGCAACAGGTAGATCGACAAGTGGTAAGATTATTTTAAGTCTCAACCTGTGAGGACAGCGGAATCGCCATCATCGCCGTAGGAACTTGGGGAACAGTTGCATTTGGAAATCCAGTCCTCATCGAGTCATCGCAGTGAGCAGTCAAGTCCGTCGCCAGCTCAGGAAAGACCGCCGTCCAGTAACAAAATATTACAAGTCCAAGTTGTGAAGACTGCGCAGTAGGAACTTGGCGGTCGTCTGAAAATTGAGCTCTTCTCCATGCGTCGCAAAGAAGAGTCCAGTCCGCCGACACCAGGAAGATCATCGAATTAAGTTCCGAGTTGATTGGAGACCTGGCGAGGTAATTTTGCTGCAGAGTTAGTTCTTTTCTACCACTACAACAGTGCAGACGTGTCAAGGAAAGGAAGTAAGTAAAAGGTTTATAAAGGACTTGGCTACTGTCTGGCTTTATTTTGTTTTTTATGAAGTTTTATTTCGCGAGGCACGCTTTCGCACCTTGACCATTCACCAATTTACTCAAGGACTCGGCCAGATAACGGGATTACTCCGTTGGCCGCCGTCCTTCAGCGCGAGAGTTGCCCTGGATGCAGACACAGTTGGGTTAGCATACGCGAAATAAAGCTTCAGTTGGCATGATATTTCTGAAATTGAAGGAGAATCTATTGAAGATGATGAAACCGGGAGCCAATAACGATATAGACTATGTTCCTTGCATCAAACAATCGATCTACTGCATAACGTGGTTATTGGAGTAATACAGCGTGTTAAAAAAAGAGTGTAAAATATTTAAGGAGGTAATAGTATGAACCAAAATAAGCAGAAAAGTTTCAATAAACATGGGTCCACAAAGTAACGGTTGCGGAGATATGGAATGTTTTATGTTTTTTTAGCCCCTTTTTTTATTTTGCAAAAACGTTGTGTATTTTCTTATAATAGTTAATTGATGTTTAGTGAAATAAACAGTACGTATTTGACAGTTGTTCTCAGTGCACAAGTTTTCTTTCGCTATGGCTGGTTACTCTAACGCAGAATTAACAGACATGCATTTCATGTATGGTCGTGCTAATGGGAACGCCACCGAAGCGCGACGTCTTTATGTTGACGCTTATCCAAATCCCCAGATTCCTTCTCAACGCATGTTTGGAAGAATTCACCAAAGATTGCGTGATACCGGTTCCCTGAGCAAACAGTGCCATTTATCCGGAAGACCAAGGTCGGTATCCACTCCTAGAGCACAAGAAGAAATTATAGCACTGGTAGAGCAGAATCCAGGTACGAGTGTGCGGAGAATATCAGCCGAGGTAGGAATTAGTGGTCCTCTTGTTTGGAGAATCCTTCACGAGCAACTGCTTTATCCATACCATGTGCAACGAGTACAGGCCTTAAATCCAATAAATGACCATCAAGCACGTTTGGTTTTTTGCCGCTGGTTTCTACGTCATAATGCTGAAGACCTTCGTTTTCTTGCAAACATTCTTTTTACTGATGAGGCCGGGTTCACAAAAAATGAAGTTTAATTTTCACAATACGCATATTTGAGCCGACGAAAATCCTCATGCTCTAATAGAATCTGGACATCAGGCACGTTTTATTCGCACGTCATTAAACATTTGGATGGGTATTGTAGGTGACAGGTTTCTAGGTCCTGTTGTTTTTGTTAACAGGCGCTGCTTACCTCAACTTTCTGCAGAACACACTGTATGAGTTTTTGGAAGACATTCCTTTGAATCAGAGGCAACAAATGTGGTTCCAGCATGATGGTACTCCAGCTCATTTTTCCATGGCCGTTAGATTGCATTTACACCAAACTTTTCCACATAGATGGGTAGGAAGGGCCGGACCTGTTTTATGGCCTCCAAGATCGCCTGATCTGAACCCTCTAGATTTCCTTGTTTGGGGATATTTGAAGACATTAGTGTATGGCACTCCTGTAAATAGCCTGGAAGAGCTGCAGCTACGGATTAATCAAAAGTGTCAAGAAATACAAACCAAGGAGGGTGTTTTCGAAAGAGTTCGAATATCGTTGAGACGAAGATGTCGTGCCTGCTTGGACATGGACGGAGGGCACTTTGAACATCTTCTGTAACTTTGTTTTTTGTTTGTTAAAAGCTTCCTTTGTCGGTTTATTCCTAATAAAATAAAATGTTTGAAAAACGAATAGTGGTCCATATCTCCGCAACCGTTACTTTGCGGACCCATGTTTATTAAGACTTTTCACCTCCTGAAATATTTTACACTCTTTTTTTAACACCCTGTAGAGTTGTAGGGTTATAAGGTTATGGGGTTAGTAGGTTGAAGGATTATAGGGTTAAATATATTCTGTTTATAGAGCCCTGATGAGAGATCAAATCAAACTAGTGAGTAACGTGGTTACTGGAATTATCGGTTATGGGGTTCTGGGATTATACGGCTATAGGATTAGGAGGTATGATAGTAGGGTTATTGTGGGTGCACAGCTCCCTTTACAGGATCGTTGTTTGTAATAGGACTTGAGAGCTTGAGTTATAAGGTTATAAGGGGTTATTCGGAAAACCTAACGTGATGGGGTTCAATGGATCACGAATTCGGATTCAGCGACCCCGAAAACATGTGGTAAATCTGACTTTCAGACCCGAAAAACAATTTTTTTTGGATGGCTGTGTAATTTTGAAAATCATCTGGATAATTCTTTCGAAGCAAGGACATTATTATTATTATTTTAATGTTTTTGTAGAGCCTTCATAAATGTTTACAAGCCACGAGGCCGTCGAGTTCAGGCAGCCCAACATTGCAAGATTGGTAGGTATTGATAACCAAAATTCCCTAGATCTTAGCGTCACCTGTTTACAATGACCAATGACAAAATGTTACGTCTACGCTCGAGATAATGCAATCCCTGATTGGTTGAATAGTTCTCGTGAAAAATTACACTAACCACAGCCGGCGAAACAGAATGTTGTGTTTTAATGTGACCCTGACCTTACTGTTTTAATAATTTTTAATTTTACCGAAATTTAATGGTCAACATGAACGAAATAAAATTACTGTTTCAAACAAAATTACAGGTCACGTGACTTGTAAACATTTAAGAATGCTCTGTATTTTCATTATTAA
Organism: Anoplophora glabripennis; assembly: GCF_000390285.2. Classification (NCBI taxonomy): domain Eukaryota; kingdom Metazoa; phylum Arthropoda; class Insecta; order Coleoptera; family Cerambycidae; genus Anoplophora; species Anoplophora glabripennis. The sequence continues at coordinate 108,040 of NW_019417115.1, forward strand.
AATAACCTAAAGGGCAGTATACACAATGGCACGATGTTCTTCAGTTCCTATATCATTTAAGATTTATTTTATGAATTATGAGTCCTAACAACTAAGTGTTCGTATGGTACATTATTTACTGTAATTTTGATGCAATTTAAAAAAAAAAGTTTTCCAAATTGACCTGAACTGTACAAATAATGATTGTTACAAGAAACTTGATTATTAAAAAAACAGTTGAACTGTAATGATAGTTAAACAAAAGGTAGAAAATGCGGCAAAAAGTAAAAGCGCCATATCTCTTTGGTATAGTATCGGCTGAGGATCTACAAATCTTTGGAGTGAATTATTCTCAAATCTCCTGAATTTTTCTTGGGGATCAGAAATTGTCCTTTGGGTGTTGTTCCGCAAAGACTTTTTCATATGGTATCATAATGTTTCGGGGTTACTTGACGACCAGCTCAAGACTTTAATATATTATCTCCAAATCATTATCTCCATTTTTGTAAGCTTCGCCATATGACAGAATAGTACATTAAGTATTAAGGTCAGTAAGTGTTCTGATTGAAGATATGTTTGTAGATCGAGACGAAGTCGAAATCTGCGAAATGTCCGAAACCAGTAAGATGCTTCATGACCGCATTGCTTATGACGTTTTTTGCACACTCAAATATTGCATAAATTTAATTTAAACTAAAAAATTTAATTTTTTAAAAATATATAAAACAAACACGTCGTATATGAAAAATTTTCGCTTTGGTTACTATGATACCGAATATTTATAGTCAAATGATAATATTTTCACCATGACTTAAGCTTCTTGTAAGTTATGAAGAAAGTGGCGATTCACACTTAGAAAATGTTTGGTAAGTAGGATGTTCAGCCATAATTTCCAAAAAGTCCAAAGAGAGATGTGAAAAAATCTTCAAGCTATTTGCAGTGTGGTGTAACAAGAAAAATTATGAAAATATCACAGAAAAGGTAATGCCTAAAGTTGAGTTATTTTGAAGAAAAGACAATTTTTTCCAAAAATACAAAAATTCTCTTTTCACTTCAAACTCAACTTTTTTCAAAACTAAGCACCTAACCGGTCAAACTTCTAAAGCATATTACAAGTAAGTACATTAATAAAGTAAATTGTAAAGTAGTAACGATTATTTTCAATTGGGGTGGTAATTAGGGGGTGATTTTCACGTTTTTTGTCGCCGAAAAAAATACGAACCAACTTTATTTTCGTCATAACTCGCTTAGGTTTGATGCTAGGCACTTTTATAAAAATAAAAATAAAGGTTTTTGCAAGCACTAAAAAAAGGTTCTATTAGTATTACCTGAAAAATGCATTGGTTTTTGGTTATTTCACATTCAAACTTTTAGTTTTGGCGTTTGACGAATAAGAACCAACCTTCAACAAGCTATTACTCCGCTTGTATTGGGTCTTCAATGTAACCATCCTTGTCTATCGCACGGATTTCTATGACTTACTTTATCACTCTCACGTAACGGCCGATGTACCATGGAGACTTTCCGAACCTGTATATTTGCGTCTGTACTTGCCTTTACAAGAGAATGCAATACAAAAATGTTGTGGTTAGGTACAATAAATTGACCAAGAAATCGGGGACATTGAAGATTCTAACATTTTATTACATTTTAGAATGTCAAAAACTGTTTTTATTTTAAATATTTACATCTACATGTTTTTACATACGTTAATCAGCAAATAAGTCTATCATGCTTGGTGGTTTGCTGTTATCATGTTTGGTTTTTTTGGTAACAGTTGGCAGCTTTAAGTTTGATAAATTCGTCACTTTATTGAAACATGCAGAAAAGTGTCACAAATTACGAATTATGACAATTTCTTGGCAAATTTCTTGAATAATTTATTGGACCAAAAATTGTTAAATACAAAACTCATTACAAAAATTCATTTGCTGAAATGTACTCACTGCATTGTAAAAATAATTAATCATACTCATTTTTAATCTTATTGAAATTTATATGGGCGATTGTATACATATATTTTAACTCCAACCAATACATTCCCATTTCTCTTGAGCGTTTTGTTTTTAAATATCACTTTCGCTAATAGGTATGAAAGGTTATCATAACACTTTCATTGTGGCTATTGAATGAATACGATTAATATAATTCTCCATTGAACCCACACCATAATAATAATTGTTACATAAAGTCGTAGTATTATTATTTTAACGATTCATTTAACTACAATAAAATATAAACGTTGAGTTTAATTTACAACAGATATATTCATTTTTATTTTCAACTCGGTCACTAAATAATGGTGACTGAAAAATATAATTAAATAAATATTTACTTATCTATATACATTTTTCTTAAGTGATGTGCACATAAAAAAATATATGCTGCTAATTACCACAGCACTGATTTGGTTTTGAAAAAAATTATGTTTTATATATGGAGATGTAATGTTCTTCCATTTAGTGTCACCTTCTACACAGTTGATTAATATTGCTTAATAAAGGCATGAATTATTTATATTTTTTAAGTTAATGTGAATTTATTATATTAAATATATCTCAATGACATAACCGTAGTAACTTTATTTTAATTTGTGAGAAGGAAATTCAATGTGCATGCGTTTACAAGTTATTATTAACCAAAATAACAAATTAGCAATAATTTTTAGGAAAGCATAAGTCAGGAATTCCTGAATTTCCTATACTTGTTTTAAATTGGATATGATAATAGTAAAAAATATATGCTGCTAATTACCACAGCACTGATTTGGTTTTGAAAAAAATTATGTTTTATATATGGAGATGTAATGTTCTTCCATTTAGTGTCACCTTCTACACAGTTGATTAATATTGCTTAATAAAGGCATGAATTATTTATATTTTTTAAGTTAATGTGAATTTATTATATTAAATATATCTCAATGACATAACCGTAGTAACTTTATTTTAATTTGTGAGAAGGAAATTCAATGTGCATGCGTTTACAAGTTATTATTAACCAAAATAACAAATTAGCAATAATTTTTAGGAAAGCATAAGTCAGGAATTCCTGAATTTCCTATACTTGTTTTAAATTGGATATGATAATAGTCTAAGGGCCAGAGGCAAAAATTTTGTTTGAATTTACTTAGTCTAGTTTTTTTATAGTCGATTACAGTAGTTGTTGTACACAAACATACTGCGGTCAGTCAAGCGAAACTATGTCTCAGGTACATTATCAAAGGTGTTGTACCTACCGGTGTAATCAAATGTATTTACTAATAGTCCAGGCGATAGAGCAGTTGAGGTGGATTTGATTCGAAGTTAAACATTTCTTTGCGCAGAATTTTGCCAAATATTATGTAGAATGAGATCCCGAGTTTGCCTATTGCAAAAAACAAGAACCACATTCAGTAGAACAACAAATACCGGAAAATTACGCAAAATGGCCCATTTTTCGATATAATTTTAAAACAAAGCCCTAAATAAAAAATAATTGCTCGTGATTTTTTGTTTATTTGATAATTTTTATTTAATAATTATAAATTTTTTACAAATATAGACTATTTGATTCTTTTTAATTATTTCTTAAGTTTTACCTTTCTTAAATTTTTAAGAAACGTAAAACTTAAGAAATAATTCCAAAAAAATTAAATAGTCTATATTATTATGTATTTGTAAAAAAATAATAATTATTAAATAGGATAATAAAAATAAAACATAATTTGTCTTCTATAAAATTAAAGTTAAACATAATCTGACATATTTTTAGAAAAATTATATTATAGATGTATTGTAGCCTTGTAAGAGCTGAAGATGAGGCGTAAAGTTTGACCTCGAAACCGGTAGTCTTTTTAAAAATAAAAGGATAAAATAAGTTAAATTAAATTTGTTTGAAATGTCGTTTTTAATACTTGATTCATTCTTCAGTTCTTCTACTCCCAGAATCCTAAATTAGTAGGTTTAATGTAAGTCCAAAAGTACTGGAATTAGTGGAATTGCAGGATATCTGGAAATATTCAAGGGATAGGGTAAAAGTAAAGCACTAGGGGTGTAGGATTTTTCCCTGACTATCCGATGATGACCTTGAAATTGGCCTGAACCATGACTTTCAAGGTCATATAAAGGTTACGATTTTTTTTTTAAATGGAACCCCATAATTTTGACCCCGGAACTGGAAAGAGCGGAAAATTTTACGTTCGGATTTTACCTTAAAATGACCATGAAGGTCAAGATCAAAGTCAAATATCAAAGAGCATGGAAAGTCATTGTTGGTCAATAGTGATCGCCTAAGGTAACATAATTATGTTCTCGGTTAGTCAATAGTGGCCACCGATGACAACATACGGCCACGGACAGTTATTAGAGGTCATTAAAGGCAACAGTTGGACACTGTTGTTCATTAGTGGTCACTAAAGGTAAAAGGTGATGATTGAAAATCAACAGTGGTCACTGAGGGTACTAGACGGTCGTGGGTGGTCAATAGTAGTCCTCGATGGTAACCAACTTGACCTTGAAATGAACGGAGGATAAGGAATTTGAGGTCAGGGCGGAGTCAAATTCAAAGTCAAATCCAAGGTTAGTGCTCATCCAAGAATCAACTATTGTGTAGAACATTTTTCCTGGCGGTTATTCTGCCATTCCGGTACTGTTGGGCCACTTTGAGATTTTTTTATATTTGACCTTAATCTTGACCTTCATGGTCATTTCAAGATCATATCCGAACGTAAAATTTTCCGTCTCCATTTCCGGAGTCAAAATTATGATATCGCATTTAAAAAAATTCTCGTCATCTTGATATGACCTTGAGGGTCATGGTCCAGGTCAAATCAAGGTCACCATCATATTTTTATCGTAGGAACGTAATATAATAAACTATCTTATTATATAGTTTCGCCAATATTTATTAACATTAACTCTATTTACAAAATGCTTAAAATATTCATGTTCATTTCTTATTTTTCGCCTATTTTTACTGCAAATTTCGATATTTTCAATTCGCTGTTGTAACTTTATAGGAAATTATCAAATAAACAAAAAATCAAGAGCAATTTTTTGTAATTTTCGGATATTTGTTCTACTGAATTTGAGTCTTGTTTTCTGCATTAGGCAAACTCGGGATCTCATTCTACGTAATATTTGGCAACTTTCTACGTAAAGAAATGTTTAACTTCTAATCGAATCCAGGATGTTTACTTTTTCTGCTTCATCGCCTGGACTGTAAAACTGAAAATAGTTATAAAAACTCTGTATTGCATATAAACAAAAGTTATGTCAGTCAGTCAACTGAATATGGGGACGGAGCTGGTCAGTCAGCCCCAATGTATGTAGGTACAAAAAATAAATCGTGCAATTTATTTACTATACTTCAAAACCTTTGTAAGGGTATTAATTATTATGTCAACATAAATAAAATGGCCAGTCAACGATTTTGTGGGACAACGCTTGTTAGTCAGAGAAAAAAGAATTAAAATTTCGCGCTGGCCAGCGGCGTTGCAGGCGGCGATGGCGGCGCGACGCGGTGCGGCAGCTGGCTCATTTCGTTACTATTAGATATTCAACGAATTATTTACAAATTTTATTTTGTAAATTGTACGGGCTATCATAATGAAAGAAATATTGAAAAATTTGTAAAAAAATTACGAACAAATTATATTGAACATATAGGTATGTATAGAATATACATGACAAATAATATTATTACAATAATTCACTCATTGTAATCACATTCTTCCTCCGAGTCATTAAATTCGTTAATGATCAGAAATGTCAAGCTCTGTCATTTCCGATTGAGTTTCGGATTGAGAATCTAAAAAATAAATATAATTGCTGTAATATACAATAGAAAATAATTATTTTTCTACATAAAATCGAAGGCATTGAAGTTTGTCGACAATATTATTTGCGTACCCGAATTTTCCTGGGGAGGTTGAAGAACGACATCGTTGATCAGTTGTGGTAATTGATATTTTTTCATGTGTGTTAAAACTACTTGGAATTAAACGTGTAGCTTCATGAGGTAGTACGGGCAGAACTTTGAAAATTTTTGTCTTCTTTTGATAATCAGGTGTTATTGCATCAAAAGTACGCCTTTTTCTTTTTCGGCTTGGCTCTGCCGATGATTCCCCACTATGAAGTGATTCATGCTCAATATCCTGGAAAATAATACCTACTGTATCATGTACTGTTCTTCTTCGATGCTCTGGCTCCATTTTGGAAATTTGATGGGGGATGTTCTTAAAACCCTACCCTGCTTCTCTTAAGGACCTCCCTGTGCCGGTGGTGCGCACAGCAAAGTCCCTAACGCGAAACGCGAGCGCGAATCTTCACCAACTCATCAGTTTCCGGAAACTGGCCGCACGTAAGCCCGGTTTACGACGTGCCAGTCGAGCACGAAGCTATATTTCACGGGTGACCGATGGTCGTCTTTTTCTTGGGCCTGGTCGCTTCCTCGAGGGCGGCTTACTGTCGTACCCTGTCGTTAGAACGCTGGCTCTGTCTTGGTGCTTCTAGGGCTTAGGGCAGACGCCGGCGTCAAACCCAGTGCAAAGCCTCTTGGTGAGTTGCTCCTGTTCTTGCTTCTGTGGGGGCCAAGAGACCGTAAATCCTTGCAGGCGCTCGGCAACGGTCAATTAGCTCCACTGATGGTGAATCCCTCGTTGAGGCACGTGATTGCCACGGCGGAAAAGTTTATAGTCCGCAATGAAAATCACAGACTGAATTCTTTAGTTTTTTTAATTCGCAATGAAAATTGCGAATGTCGTAGATAGACTGTTGTCAACGAATTCTTATTGTGAGTCAATTGCTGGTCGGTGCTCAGACAACTGACTCTTGGAATACCCTGTATATCATGTAGCGAATGAATCTAATTATAAATTACCGCGCCCTCAGTGGCGAGTAATTTAGAAAATACGAGAATTTAGGACGTAGAAATTATGTAGCGCATGTGGCAAATTACATGCGAAAAACCTCACGGGGTTTGATGCAATACAAAAGGCTTAAATGAATTAATTGCTCACGGCAAAATAGCTCAGTTCGAACCTGCGAGTTCGAAACTTTCGTAGAAAGCCAAATTACGATGCACAACCTCACGGGGTTGTGGTCAGCGCGGAATGAATCTCTGTTCCCTTTTTCAGGGCCTTTTTATAAGGTTCGTTACGTCACAAAACCGTTACTTCGGCGCGGGAGCCAATCACGTTGCGCCGAAGTTGTAACGATTTTTTCGTTCTGGCGGGAAGCGCCCGTCGTCCACGACATGTTGGTAATCTGGTGTTAGTTACAGCACAAATAACGTCTTCGCTGAAAGATTGCACTAGTCGACTACAAGCATTGCTCAGTTTACTTCGAACTCGTTGTCCACTTAATAATAAGCAGTAAAAAATCCGTCAAAAAACTTCCGGTCATTCTCCATCGATGATATTCTTTGTTTTTATGTTCGTCGGTTTTTGTTTTTCAATCGCTAATATTGTTTTTCGTAAAAGCAATGCTGCTGATTCGATATTATCTTTATTTTGCAGCGATTCTAAATTTATATCTTCTAGCTTCACTCCAGTAACTGGCATTACTAATTTTAAATTATTCACCGAAATGATTTTCTGTAAATACCACGGTGACAAATAACTTCGGGAAATATCTAAAATGCTCTTTGAAATTTCTTCTTCAAGTCGCTCGACAAACATATGTCGTAAACGTGATAAATTACAATACTCTTTACTCAATAAGACAACCTTATTGACAAAAGTACATCCGCTTTCGTACGCTAACTTGTAACATTTTCGCCTTTTTGACATGTTGGTTTCTTCTTTACAATCGTTTTTATAATTTGTTATACAAAACATGTAATATTTTAGTATGCGATTATAATCTAACATATCCTGTATTTTTTCTAGCATGTCAACATTATCAACTTTACACGCATACGATTTAACTACAGCTGCAATTGAATTACTTTTCGATGTATGCAAATTTTGCCAGCGTCGTTTAATTTTGTTTCTATCTTTGTTGCAAATGAAACAAGTGCTATTATCTATTAATGCTTCTTCTTCACCTTTATTAGCACTAAAAAATTATTTATTAAATAAAAAATGATTGAAGTACCTACCTATAGTAGGTAAATCAAAATTATTAATAATTTATAATATTTTGTACCTTGCTTCAGAGCATATCGGCTCTACCTTCTCTGCAGTTTTTACGGATGCATAAGCACTTACTGCGTCTCTGTAAAAAAAGAAATAATATTATATATTAAATTATTGAAAATTCAATAATATTTTTGCGTATTTCGGGTTAGAACATGATGGCCCTGTCTGATATTTATTTAATTAACTCGTTATATGCGGTTTAAACATCAACAACGAAACTTCAATAGTTTTTCAAGCAATATCGACAAAATATCGTAAAATATCGTATATCGTAAAAATTAAACTATTTTGAGCATGCACAAAATATTTATACTTTTTTAATTGTATCCTCACCTTAATTCTTTTCCGTACTTCTTACTAAAGCCGTAAATTTCCTGTAGCAATCTAAATGGTAGCACTCAATTTGTCCTGGATTTAACGACAAACTCACATTGTCGTACGTTAATTTATATTTTGCACGAATTTGTAAAATTGCTTCACAAGTTTTTAAAGTCTGCTCCGTAAATGACCTTAAAGGTTGTTGCTTTTTGAGACAGAATACACAAATTTTGTTCATTTTGAAAATACATGCGTCATTCGCCACGGTCGAATCTTCACAGAAGATATTTAACAGTTAACAGACAAGCCGCTTCGAAGTAGAGGACCTTCGGTGGTGGAGACAAAAGAATATCTTTCTCTATTGTAACCTGAGGAGTTATTTCTTTATCTATCTATCTATCTATCTATCGTTATGACCAATATCATAACGAGTCTGGATTTCACAAGAGTTTACTATTTAATTCTCGAAAGGGAGTTTATAATTATCATTATACTGTAATTAATACGTGGGAACTGAGAAATGTTGCATGTTCAGAGAATAAATTTCAGGCACTTACCCTCTATTGCTTACGTAGAATGTAATCCAGTGGCTGGCTATACAGGGTGACACTGAAGTTGAGAGAAACAAAAGGAAACACCAAAACTTCCAGGAAGGGTGTTAATAACAATAAACAAAATAAACAAACAAAATAACACAACGGCTTGAACAACATTATTGATTAATTTATTGACACGCGACAGCGTACCGAGATTCAGGGAATGTGCGCTCCATAGCAAAATTTGGAATGACTTTATCCTTTATTAAATTAACCCGAGACTCTAAAACTAAGTAGACTGCTCAATGTGAAACCCAAGGAAGAACTGCCTTCTTTCGAGATCTCTCCTGAATTTGACACTTCCCCTCGACACGCCCATTTCTTGGGCCAGAGGCTTCTGTTCTTATCTTATTGGCGGCCCGAATATCGGGACGTTTTGGCATAACTATAGCTTGTTAATAGTTGTCTAATGGACTGAATTTACATTTATATAAATAATTATGTGACTAACCGGACTTACAAGTAACCCTATACCTGCCTCTTGCGACTCCGCATAGCAATACGGGACGGATTAGCCATTTCATTTAATATATTCTTATAGCTTGGAAAATTCGCCAAAAAACCAGCTATTTGATATACTTTTATTTTTCAATTATTATCAGTTTCACAATTTGATTTAATTATACTTTGGAACCTCTACGCTCTTCTCGTGGTTTCGCGCGTTATTACAAATATGGGTTTCTTTGTTCTGGCCCAAACTACGCTGGCGCCTCCCAAACGCAAGAGATGACTGTCACATGGCCCCGACTCTAAGTGAACTTGTTCAAAAAATATTGCTAAATTTCTCCGAAGGACAACGCCATGCCTACTTGAGAGCCATTAACTTTCCGATAAATTAGTATTGACTGAAATATTTTACTTTTTGGCCCCTCCGTTCCGAGAACTAACAAATAAAATACCACGCGTCCCGGCTTTTGTTACACTATAGAATATCTAATACAATTTTTTTAGAGCATACATTTTTAAATATTTCTTTTGTAATGGTAGCCTGTAAAATTATATTAAATAAATAAATGGTCTATTCAACGTAATTAAGATGTAGGTATATTATTAATATTACCTACTATAAACTATATTTTAAAATAAAATTTGACGATAGACGGGCGTTGTCCCACAAAATCGTTGGTTATGGTTAATATAACAATTAATACCCACACAAAAGTTTTGAAGTATAGTAAACGAATTGTACATTATTTATTTTTTGTATATACATACACGGCCCACTTCAGTTAAATGGAGACAAAGTGTGTAGTACCAAATTTAATCTGTAACAATTTTTTTCGTGCAGAAATAAAAAAAATTTATTAATTTGTGAAATTTCGTGAAAAAAGTCATATTATTAGTTGCGAAAATAGAAACCAGGGTAGTTTGTCACAATATATTGTGTGAACTATACAAGTTGGTATTTGCTTAGATCAAAAAAAAGTTTTATGTCCAACTATAAAATAAAATTTTAATATATTAAGTAATTTTATGTAATAAGAGCTTTGTTTTGGTTCCCATAAAATCTGATTCCGAACCGTTTTAATCATGCGCAGTCTGAAATATGCGTTTGTGTTTACTTTGAACGGTTCAGAATTTCGCAAATGTTTGTTTTGGTTTTATTCGAACTTGATTCTGAACCATTCTGAATCATCCGAAGTAGTTCTAGCTCCTTAGCACGAATTGTTTAGAACTGCATTATTTGGCGCATGCATAGTTATTCCCATTTTCCCAAGTTCCGTTTGTCATTAATAATTTTTTCATTTCCTGTTTTCGTTTAAGAAAAATATCTTTTTATTGGGTTTTATGAGTATATTTTTGTAATGCGTTCTGGTTTTCAAATAACTCCGGATAGTTCCGAATCGTTCAGAATCTTGTCTATTGCGTTTATAGTTCTGCGATGATTCTGGACTGTTCAGAAATAGAGAACCAAAACAAAGCTAAGATCTATTATACAGGGTGTCACCTAACGAATGTTACATACTTGAAGGGTATAATCTAGAAACCAAATTGTGTCGATTTAACCAAATTTGCTTAAATGAAAAATATTTTAAAAAAAGTTAAAAAAGTTAAGGCCTGTTAAAGTTTTTTTTTTATTTCTTGCTTTCTTCTTATAACTTAGAACCCAGTTAATCGATTTGAGCAAAATTTGCTGTTGCTTAGTTTCTCTTCATGAAGTATGCAGTAATTATGTTTCTATTAGGTTAAATCATACAGGGCGTTCATTTTACTACAACCCTTTGTGAATATTCTTCTGTAACTTTTATGTAGGTACGTTTAAATATGCTCGGTTATGAAGATATTACAGAAAATATTTATTAACACATACCTCTAGTAGAACTAGAAAATGGCAAGATTAAACAAAACAAGAGAAAATACACTAATGACGACAGCGATAACATATCAACAAGATCTCACCTGCGTATGAGGCTGTTCTTTCCGAGCATGAGCATTAGGAACATGGCTAATGTTAAATTTGTACTTTATTTAAATTTAGGAATATCCTTTTATATCGTTTTTTGTAAGTTTTAAGCACATTAGTGTATCTATTTTACCAAATACGCGTTGGTGGCTCTTAAATATTTCCAAATCCTTGTAAAAATAAATTAATTTGAAGTTGATCATTTTTATAGTATATATGTAGGGTTGAATTCAGTCTGTACAATTTTAACTATGACAATTTGTTGCGGGTTGCCTAAATATCTGACGTCATACTAAAAGAGTCTATTTAGCACATTGTCAGGGACGTTAATAAAAAGGAAAACGAGTAGTGGACCCAAGTTTGATCCCTGAAGAATCCCCGATGTAGCTACATATGGCTTGAATTTGAAACATTTAACATATTGAGTTCTATTATAAAGATATGAACGAAAAAACGTCAAGCAGTTCGTCACTAAAATCGAATATATTAAGTTTTTGTAGTAAAATCGAATGATGTATCTATCGAAAACCTTAGAGAAATCAGTGTAAATCAATCAAGAATATCTGACACAAACTGTGTAAAACATAGAGAAGTAGTGGATCTGAGGGACATAAAGCCATATTGTTTTATTAAAAGCATTTTTTTACAGGAAAGTAGATGCGATTATGTAGTGAAATCTCGGAAACTAATATTTTATTTAAGATGGTAGTAGGACGATAGTTCGCTACATCGGTAGAGTCTCCCGACTTCAAAATTGGGCATACACTAGCTCTCTTCCTTAAAAATGGAAAAATTGACATTCTCAAAGATAGGTTAAATATAATATATAGTACAAACAGTATAATATATAGGACAAAACGTAAGCACAGTGTTTTAGATAGTTAGTTAGCTAGATAACGACCTAGAAATCCTAAGCATATTTCGGCGTATGAGGAAGCTTGCCCTGTCAAGGTGGCAGGAGGACGCGGGGCCCGCTGGTGGAATGAGAGTCCTAGAGGGTCTCCGCCAGCCGGCCAGGCGTGCCTTTAACCGAGCTACCAAGGGAGGAAAAGGAACCTCTTGGGACGATTACAAAACGGCAGTAAGAAGGAACTTAGGTGTAGCAATAGATCTGGCTGAAAGGCATACTGCAGTGAGCTGGAGTCCCTGGTGGACACAACTAGATTAATTAAGAACTTACGCTGCGATAAAAGGGAGAAATTAGAATCTTTAAAGACGGAAGATGAGACTTGGACCACTTCAAGCGAGGAGTGTTCAAAACTCCTGCTGGAAACTCACTTTGGCCATGTCGCAAAGGCCACCAAGGCAGAGCCAATGCTGCAAGCAGATTGGCTCCTAGGCAAGGAGCTCATTGACGACGAGGCAGTAAACTGGGCAGTGAAGAGTTCGAACCCTATAAGGCAGCGGGGCCTGACTGTGTCTTTCCGTCGTTACTGCAGATGGGCCTGGATATTCTTTTAGCATGCATAGTGAGAATCTTCCTGGTCAGTCTGGCGATGGGTTATGTCCCACAGGCTTAGAGGTCAGCCAAGGTGGTCTTTAAACCTAAAGTTGGGAAAGAAGACTACACTGAGGCGAATTTTTTTAGACCAATCAGTCTTATATCCTTTCTTTTTAGAACGATGGAAAGGACTGTGGACAGGTATCTGGTGGATGGGGCATTGAGTAGATACTTAATCCACACGGACCAGCACGCTTTACATAGTATCACACACAAAGTAGAGAAGGCCCTTCAGTACAAAGAGGTCGCACTGGCCATATTCTTTGATATAGAAGGTGCCTTCGATATGGCAAAAACTGAGAGTATATGCAACTCGTTCCATGACCGGGGCACATTGCCTACTGTGTTCGAATGGGTGAGATCGGCACTGAAGGAAAGGAAGGTGACGCAGGGACCTGGGGGTGAGGGGTGAATGCCCTCAAAGCAGCTGCCTCTCGTCACTTCCATGGTGCCTAGTAATGGATGGCCTCCTGGTACGCTAACCTTGGAGGGATATAAAGATGCCTAGGATTGCTCTGATAATGGCGTGGTTTTGGATAGAAAGGTGGTGTGAGGAGGGAGTTCTCAGTCAAAACGGAAATGATCCTATTTACAAGGAGAAGAAAAATAGGCGACTTCAGGGCCCCAACCATGTATGGGAGGTCCCTGACTTTGGTCAGGGAAGTCAAATACATGGAAGTAAACTGTCTCGGGGGCCACAGGTTGAAAGGATTGCCCGGAAATTAGTGTCAACCCTCTAGCAGTTAAAGAAGGTAGTTGGCAAAAATTGGGGACTCAATCCAAGGGTGCTTCACTGAGTGTATACGGCCGTGATCAGGCCGAGGCTGCAGTATGGGGGCTTGATTTGGTGGACCGGGTGACAGTAACCAGCAAGTTATCGAGAAGACTTGCTTGCTTGCTTAGGTATTACTGGGGCAACGAGGACGACCCCAACGGCTACGTTAGAGGTCCTTTTGGGATTGTAAGGGAGGCGATGGCGACATACCTAGGGATAAGGGACACAGGCGGTTGGAGAGCAAAGGGACGCCCTGAAGGTCACGCTGTCGTGGCCCTCAGGGTGGAGAGGGATATGCCAATATCCGCCACGGTCACGGAGGCGGAGGACCGGCTTATGTTAGGAAGGAAGTATGTCATCACCTCGAGAGAGCAGTGGAAGCAGGAAGGTGATATGTTCCCTCCCGGGATCCCTAGTATGCTATACTGATGGATCTCGGGTAGGAGACGGGTTTTCTGGAGTAGGAATTTATCTGGAAAGTAATAATATTTAGGAAAGTTTTTCATTGGGTATGTATGTCACAGTCTTTCAGGCTGAGGTTTTCGCTATCTTGATGGTGGCAAGGAGGAGGTAAGGAACCGCGTAGAGGAGAAAATTTTTATCTAGGCCGCGCTCAGGGCGGTTAGCTCCCCAAGGACAAGGTCCACCCACCTTCAGGAATGTGGAGATGCTCTGGAGTCATTGGGTAGACGAAGAGAGGTAGAGTTGGTTTGGGTTCAGGACCACACGAGTATTCCTGGCAACGAGAGGACTGATTAACTGGCTCGTCTTGGATTTAGGGGACATGAACCAATCCTCGGAATCACACGAGGTAGTACCAACGGGGCCATTAATAAATGGGCCTTTAGGTCAAAACTGAAGGAGGAACAGAGGATGCAGGCAGGCCCATAGTTTTATATATGGACCAAACAAGCCTAAGACGAGATGGCTGCTGAGCCTTAGTCGAAAAACCCTAAACCAAATGGTGAGGGTTCTGACAGGCCATTGCTAACTGAGGAGACGTCTAAGTTTAATAGGAATTGAGGAGGACCCTTTATGTTCAAAATGTGGAGTAGGGTAGGACACCCCTGTCCACCTTCTGGGATACTGTGCAGCCTTTGGGAGGTTAACACATAAAGTATTTGGTACTGAAGAGCTGCAAGAGGTTGAGGTGAGGGACCTTCCATGGACCAAAATCCTGCCGTTCATTAGGGCATTGGGTAGGTACGAGGAGGGCCAGAGGCAGACAGTGAATAGATGATGTTGAGATGGCGGGGTAGGCAAAAAGGGCCCACTTGTGGCTTAATTGTCAGTCTGTCAGCCTGAGGCCGCACAATTCACTACTACTACTACTACTACTACGAGTACTAGCGTATCTTGTATATTTGAAATCAAAGAATAATATGATTTCGTTTGATGACAGTCTAGAAAATTTTTAGAATATGTAATTTGATTTCGTTTATTATCTACAGGGTGTTCCAATGAAAACTTCCCATCTGGAAAATATTGGAATTAAAAAAAAAACTTGAAGCACGTCGATATTTTCAAGGGGGACACATGATGGCGTAAGTGTTGGGGTCTTGGAAGCTACCCCTTAGGGAAGGGTGTAAAATACCTTTAAATTGGCACCCTATGTTGAGTGACACCTCATCTTTAAGCTTTTTCAATTCTACTTACGACGACATACGACTTTTTAAATTTTGGTTTGGATATGACAATAAAATCGTCACTTAAAGGATAAGACAAAATATCCATGAATAAAGTGTTCAAATTGGTTTCCTTCTGCTTCCATACAATAATAAGATATTTGCTCCACTTCCGAACGAACATTTCGAAGCATTTCGGACGTTACCTGACGACATTCTTCAACAATTTCTCGATAAAAAAATTTGTTTCGGGTTTTCGTTTATCTTCATACTCAGTTCAACTTTTTTACCTGGTTTACTTTAAACGAGACAATATTGTCTCGTCTTGTCTTATCGAGACAATATCCACTACTGGAGTCATGAAAATCTACGCATTTTTCATGAAACTCATACGCAGCATCCGATGATATTGAATGTTTGGGCGGGCATACTGGGAGACCACCTCATAAGCTTAGTTTTCATGGTCCGGAATTCCGTGTTTGAAAAAAATCGTTACGGGAAAATTTTATCTTTTTGCGGATCCGCAATAAAGTTGAAATGTATTTAACTTTTATCCAGATTTTACATATCTTTATTTAACAATGTTCTTTCTTTTTCGTTTTCCTTATGTGATTATAGTAATTAATATAATACGTCTTTTCTACCTTTTTTTTCTCTTCACTACCACCACAAATTATACTTATTCTTATTACTAAAATCACAGACTAAAATTACGTTAAAAAAACCATTCATGACGCAACAGTAAAATATGTTGATGTTTTGTGTTAAAAATAGTAAAAATCCAAATAAATTCCTTACATTGAAAACAAGTAAAATTTGCTACAGCAACGAATATGCGGACCATGGAAACTAAGCTATATGGCCTTGGAAATCTGAATGGAAACATTTCTCTGAATCTCCTGGGAACGAATATCTAGCAGATGATTGTGGACGTATTGGAAAATGACAACGTTTTGCCAGAAGAGGATGGTGCTCCAACACATTATGCCGTAGCTGTGCGTGATTTTCTTAATCAGAACTTTCCAAATCACTGGATAGGACGCAGAGAGGCCTCCCAGATCGCCAGATCTAACGTCCTTAGACTTTTTCTATAGGGACACTTAAATTCGAAACTTTATGCAACACGACCGAAGTTATTGAGGAGTTTCGTCGACGAATTGTTGAAGAACGGCCTCAGATAACCCCCGACCTGCTTCGAAATGTTCGTTCGGAAGTGGGGCAAAGATTTTATTATTGTATGGAAGCGGAGGGATACCAATTTGAATATTTATTAAAATCACATTCTTTCATTCACTGATATTTGATCTTATTCTTTAAGTGATGGTTTTGATGATGAAAAAGTCGTATGTCGTCGTGAGCAGAATTGAAAAAGCTTTAAAATGAGGTGTCATTCAACATAGGGTGCCATTTTACACCATTGCCTAAGGAGCAGCTTCCAAGACACCAAGACTTAACGCTATCACGTGAACCCCTTGAAAAGAAAATCGACGTATCTCAGTTTTTTTTTGTTTTTTTCCAATTACGATATTTTCCAGCTGGGGAGTTTTAATTGGAACACCCAGAAATAATGTAATAGAACGTAATTTCTTAGAAATTAGTCGTGGTAAAGAAAAATCATGATCACGCAGAAAATTGAAATGCCTTTCAAATTAAGTGCATTGAATTCACATTCCTATGTAAAATTTTTGGAGTAGAAATTGTAAGGGTTGAAGGATGAATGTCACATTTGATATCAAAGAACGTTCTCCTTAAAATAAAAATTGGTCTAGCTTGGTGAATTCTTTCAAAATTTACTCTGCATGAATTTAATGGGTGTTAAGTTTTAGTTGGAACACATTATACATACTTACGTAAATATCAAAATAGAAATGTATAAGAATGTCATTAATAATTTTGTTTCAGTTTGTATGCGTTTATGGTAGTTGTAAATGGTTGAATAAATTTTAGGCTGGCTGCCATGCCGCGATGCAGACTTCTTGACGTTTCGGTAGACACTCCACTGTCTGCTTCAGAAAAATTTTCATTTCAGGATTTCTTCTGAAGAAAATAACGATACGTCAAGAAGTCTAAAGTTTAATCGACGATATAGTTACCAGCGCAGAAATGGTTCAACCAATTTTGATTTGTCTAAGGTGAATATTATTTGACTGAAATCGGTTACCTACTAGAGAAATACCATTGAGGAGATAATAATCCATTTAGTCAGGAAAAGTTAATTTTTCTTACTAAATTTGCTTGCGAAATACAGGGTATAACTCTGAGTCATATTTGAGGTCATATTTATACTAGCTACCTCTGACCTTTTTTGAAATTCCGTGACGTACTGCTGTATGGTGCGTTACTTTCTTTGAGTGGGTGTTCGTCAGGAGCCCTAACGTTTCACAATATCGAAAATTTAATTATTTTAAATAAAACTATGAACTATGAAACAGTACTTAATAAGTAATCTATCAGAAAACTCAAACAGTAATCAATAATCATATATGAAGTATGTAGGTACCTACATAAAAATAAGTTAATAATCTGCTTACTGTTTTACAGTATAATCTTCGAGTAATGGTACCAGGATTCCACTGTGTTTAAAATTTTTATTTCCAAATTTTTCATTCTTTAACATTTTCTTGTCCAACATTCGCGTATTGGCGTTGAAAGCTCCCATAATTTTTTAAATGTTGAACCAATCTTACAAACATTTTCTTTTTCGGTACTTATAACTGAGGATAATCCATCTGATATCATATTCTTTGCTTCTGACAAAAAGTAGCTTCTTGATTCGTATACTTACACCTTTTGCATATCAACAAGAATTTGAAAATTAAAACACTAAAATACAATGTACCGTTAATAAATACTGAAATAAATAACTACAAGGTTATACACTCACAGCACACAAAAGTACTTTACGAACATTCTTTCGTAAACCGATGAAGTCGAAAACTAAAATAAAAATGTAACCAAATGAAACAGTGATTCGGCCATTTCCGTTTCAAACCAGGTACGAAACCAGTCGGCGATAGTCGACGCGGCATTTCAAACGCAAGCGTTCGGAACATGGTAGAATTCTGCTTAAATTTAAACTGTTCACGGTTTAATTTTGTTGCTATTTTATTTATTTTGGACGAATTTAACATACTTAGCACCGATTCACTGCTGAAGTGGCTAGATAAGAAAAAATAGTGGAAACATACTGTAGTATATTAGTTAATATTTAATAAACCATGAAATTTTTTTTATTTTTTCCTAGAAACGATAAGTATAATCTTTTTTTAAACGTTCAGCGCTTTGACTACATGTGATATCAAAAAACTGTGTTGACTTTAAAATAACACGTCGCTAAGTTATACACAGCAATCTGTTTTATGAAATTATTTTTCATTGTAACTTCGCACAATATAGGTTGATTGAAAAACAACTGACGATGATGGTGCACTAATACGCAAATTCCGGGTGCCCTGGTTTGAGTAAACAATAATAATTTCGCATTCGCATTCAGGGGAACACATACTAGTGCTCCTAAAAAATTGACCCCCCTTAAATTTACACCCTGTATATTTTTTAACCTATAATTGTATCGATCACGTTTAATTTAAAGGATGTTTGCAAAAAGTACAAATTAACAAATAGGCTTACGTAAAAATAATTGCATTACTAAATAATAATACAAATTTTTTAATTTTATTTTTAGTTATTTACTTTAGGTAGCTCTTCCTTGAAATAAAAACCACTTGCGGTTTTTGTTTGACCGAGTAAATTAGTATCGCCGGTAAATTACTCAAGTTTGAAATAATTGCTAAGATACGGAGAGGGCCAGTAGTGCGACAAAGGTCAATAACTCTCCTGTTATTAATAATACAAAAAAATATTTAAATAAAAGTTGTAGAGGGCTAAGAATTTTAGATTTTATAATTATTTTCAAATACAGGGTAGCCCATCGAAAACGTACCGCAAGGCATTACAGGGTAGTAAAGAACTTTTCGGCAAAATCCAAAAACAGGTCAAATTTGTTTCTGAGGGGGACAACTTTTGGCTCAAAAAGCATACCAAAATCTTCAACCCCCTAAGTGGGGGTGCTATCCCCTAAATTTTTTCAAATGGGAATGGGGGTCAAGTGGGGGGTCATTAGAAAGGGCTTTTAATTCTCTATACATCGATTCTTACTTTTTGAAAATCGATTCATTATTTTAGAAAATATGCAGCTTTGAAAATACGAACAATATTTTTGACGAGAAATGCGAAAATCGATTTAATTTTACTTCAAAACTTACGGTATTAGTCAAGTAAATGCTGAAAATGTTGTCCGCCAACTTGCATACAATGATACAGGTTGTCTTCAAACCGTTGTCGAACATTCTGGAGCACTTGCGGTGTTACTTCGCGACATACATTAATGATTCGTCCTCGCAGATCTTCCAAGGTATCAGGTGGAGTGCTGTAAACTTTGCTTTTAATGTGCCCCCAGAGAAAGAAATCTAAAGGATTTAAGTCGGGTGACCGAGGGGGCCACTCAATTGCACCTCTTCGTCCTATCCAGCGTCCTGGAAACGTCTCATTTAGGTAATTGCGCACATTGAGCGAGTAATGTGGAGGAGCTCCGTCTTGCTGGAAAATCAGTTCGTGTTCATTGTAAGCAGGGTCGTCCTCTATGATATTTGTTAGAGCTGGGTCGATGACATTTTGTAGTAAATCCAAGTACATATCGCCTGTCAAATTTCCAGGAAGGAAAAAAGGACCTACAATGGAATTTCCAAAAATACCTGCCCATACATTCAACTTCTGGGGGTGTTGGGAGTGTGTCTCATGGAAAATCCTTGGATTGGTATCAGCCCAGTAACGACAATTATGGCGATTCACTAAACCATTCAAGAAGAACGTACACTCGTCCGAAAAACACACATTAAAGAGGAAATTATCGTTTATCGCTCGTTCAGTCATTATTTCGCAAAATTGCAAACGACGATCAAAATCGTCTTCATTTAGCTCTTGCACTAGCCGAATCTTATAAGGATGGAATTTGTATTTTTTTAATATTCGTTGGACACTTGTACGACTCACTCCTGTCGCAGTAGCCAATTGCATTGTACTCAGCGTACTATCCATTGCCACTTGCCCCAATACCGCTATTTCCGTAGGTTCATTTAGTACCGGATTTTCAACCTGCCTCTTTTTGTTATGAACGGAGCCAGTTTCGCGAAATTTGGCCACCAATTCGCGAACAATTTTTCCAGACGCATGTTTCTCAGGATGCCGTTGGTTGAACAGTTCGGCGACCCGATTTCCGCATTCATTGTTTTTGAAAAAAAGCTCAATAATTTCTACTCTTTCTGGAATTGAGTACACCATAATTAATCAATTTAAAAGACTCGGCAGTATTGGTACTCTTCAACTACAAGTCACAAGACAGTTATCTAGCAACTTCTTGTGGCCTATCTAAATACGAAACAAAAAGCGGACAATTTTTTGCTCACCAAAATCAGGCTAAAGAATTCGCAAATCAAAAAAAAAAACAGCGAATTCTTTTGAAGGAATTTACCAAGCTAATACCGTAAGTTTTGAAGTAAAATTAAATCGATTTTCGCATTTCTCGTCAAAAATATTGTTCGTATTTTCAAAGCTGCATATTTTCTAAAATAATGGATCGATTTTCAAAAAGTAAGAATCGATGTATAGAGAATTAAAAGCCCTTTCTAATGACCCCCCACTTGACCCCCATTCCCATTTAAAAAAATTTGGGGGATGGCACCCCCACTTAGGGGGTTGAAGATTTTGCTATGCTTTTTGCGCCAAAAGTTGTCCCCCTCAGAAGCAAACTTTACCTGTTTTTGGATTTTGCCGAAAAGTTCATTACTACCCTGTAATGCCTTGCGGTAGGTTTTCGATGGGCTACCCTGTATATGTATAAGGAGATAACACATGATTATAAGTGGATATTATAACTTCACGGCCGTGTTCCTTGGATTATTTTAGGCTAAAAAGTACCTACTAATGAACCAGGGATCTGAAGCCACTGATTTCCGAAATAGGTACAAGGTGTTTAAAAAATATATATCAAATATTTGTTCAAATGTAACTTAGGCTAGTAATTTAACTACATAATTAAAAACAGAAATTCGCGAAAGTAGTATAACAAATACAGGGTGTCTCACGGTGACGGCCCAATTAGAATTATTTCAGACTGCTTCGATTTGAATTTTGAAAATTTGGGATACTGGGCTTTCGGGCATGCTCTTCTTAACTAAAATAATGGCGTCTACGTACCACTTCCGGTTATACCGGAAGTCGCCATCAACTTGCTTATTTTAAATGGGACACCCTATATGTTATTGCAATTTTGGATTCTACGTGTTATTTTAGGTGAACTTTTATGAAGTTTCCCTATTCCTAAAATTAACGAGATATTTAATTTTAACTGTTTCTCTCCATTTTTTAAAAAATGGAGAGAAACAGTGACTAAACTACCGAATTTTATAAAGTATCATCCCAANATTTTAAATGGAACACTCTATATATTATGCAATTTTGGATTCTACGTGTTATTTTAGGTGAACTTTTATGAAGTTTCCCTATTCCTAAAATTAACGAGATATTTAATTTTAACTGTTTCTCTCCATTTTTTAAAAAATGGAGAGAAACAGTGACTAAACTACCGAATTTTATAAAGTATCATCCCAAACCTTGATCCTGGCTTTATGTTGGATTGACATTTGTATGATCTTTTACTCTTTACAAGTAAAACCTGACTTTAGGATGGTATACTACGATTTTCGACCGGCGGCAATATTTGTGACGTAACGTAACTAAGCTACCGATTTTTACACAGTATCATCCCAAACATTGATCCTGGCTTAATGCCAAATTAAAATTTTTATGAAACTTTTACTCTTTACAAATGAAACCAGACTGTAGAATGGTAAACTACGATTTTCGCCGGACGGCCATCTTTTTGAGGTCGTAACGCCACTAAGCTACCGAATTTTACAAAATATTATCACAAACCTTCATACTGCCTTCATTACGAATCTAAATTAGTAGGTTACATTTAGTCCTCAGAAAGGAAACCGAATCGTCCATTTTTGACTACTTGTCTCAACGTCTATAGTGGACTCCACATCCACATCTAGAGAAGGCGCAGATCTCTCACAATTTAGAAGATAAATTATTTTTACATATATACTGGATCATACATAGGAAACATTTCTACAATTATTGATACAAAACATAGTCAAAGAACCGTTACAATCGTGCACTGGGCGACGTATCGTATAAACTGTTTAATGGCAGACGATGGGCGATGGCGATGCTGCTTCAATTTCCGCGTCAGGGTACGAACATAGTGCCGCGACGAGGCTTCAGTGTCAGATAGAGTCTTACCAAACTGTAATCTTTGGTTTGTACTCCAACTCGTTCCCCCACGCCTTATAGTCGAGGCAATGAAGCATTATGATAGGAAATCTTTTAGGATAGGACGTATCGGAATGCGGTTTCATTCGTACCTACTTTGTACCTATTACAAACCGGAAGTTGCATTGCTGCAGCCAAAAATGTATGCAAAAAATGCATCTTTTGAGAGGCCTTTTGGCAAATTTAATAACTTCGTAAATAAGAATCAGAATTGGCTCAAGTCGGGTACCCGGGGGTTTTCGAGGTCGCTGATCACGATTATGATGTTCAAATTGACCCACCGAACACCTGGAGCTCAGGAACGCCGACGAACGTAATCTCCGGGGACTAACCCGAACTTTATGCGAGAGAGGAGAGAAACTGGGCACCCGGGGGTTTTTTGGGTCGCTGAATTCGAATATACCATCGGCGAACACCCCACGGACACCTGGTGGGCCCCAACCTGGACGCGGACGTCATCTTCGAGAATTTTTCTGGAAATATCGACAGTAACGAACCGAAAATCGTTATGGGGGCTTTTTGTGTGCGCTGAATCCGAATTTTATGTTGAAAACGATCACCCGAACACCTGGTGCGCCCTAACCTGGCCCTGAACGTCATCCCCGAGGGTTTTCCAGACATAATTGAAAAAAACCACCGAAAATCGTTACGGGGGGTTTTTTGGCTCGCTGAATTCAAATATAGCACCGGCCAACACCCCACGGACACCTGGTGCGCCCTACCCTGGCTCTGAACATCATCCCCGAGGGGTTTCCAGACACAATTGAAATTTATTTGTAGTATTAAGGAAAATATGGAAAATGTTTGCAGTGATTGTTGTGAATTATTTTTAGATAAGTATATAAATGTATTAATTAAGGCTTTTGTAAATAAAAAAAATGAACGAAGTAGAATATAAAATTGAAAAAAAAATAACTCACAATTATATATGCATTTTTATTTCACCTATTCCTAAAAACATATTGAAAGTGAAATTGTATTATCCTGTTTTCAATAATTTATCCTTTATTTATTTTCAATGTACACTAAATGACATTATTTCTAGTAGGTAAACATTTATGAAATATGTAGTTTTATTCCTTCAAATATTAGATGTAAAATTATAATAACGGCTGATTTCTTATGCCATTTATTTTATTCTGAAATCACAGAATAGAAGAGAATAATATTATTTCAATAAAGACCTGTCGCTTATTTGTAGTTATCTACATACTTACATAAATTTTTTTAAATTAAAATAAAGCTCGGATAATGTTAGACTATAGTATGAAATTCGTGTAGTTTTCAACTCGAATTTCTATTCATTCTCTTCCTTTCCTCCATACATATTTTCACTAGAAACAACAATTCCATGTAGTTATTACAGTACATTGCCGTCAATCGCTTAAACATCAGGTTTAGTTGACATTCATGGGAATGACATCGATGTCGAGGTAAAAGTTTCAGTGCAGCAGGTGTCCGTGGGGTGTTCACCGATGCCATATTTGAATTCAGCGCCCCAAGAAACCCCCAGTAACGATTTTTGGTTGGTCTTTTTCAATTGTGTCTGGAAACCCCTCGGGGATGACGTTCAGAGCCAGGGTAGGGCGCACCAGGTATCCATGGGGTGTTGGCCGGTGCTATATTTGAATTCAGCGAGCCAAAAAACCCCCCGTAACGATTTTCGGTGGTTTTTTTCAATTATGTCTGGAAAACCCTCGGGGATGACGTTCAGGGCCAGGTTAGGGCGCACCAGGTGTTCGGGTGGTCGTTTTCAACATAAAATTCGGATTCAGCGCACACAAAAAGCCCCCATAACGATTTTCGGTTCGTTATTGTCGATATTTCCAGAAAAATTCTCGAAGATGACGTCCGCGTCCAGGTTGGGGCCCACCAGGTGTCCGTGGGGTGTTCGCCGATGGTATATTCGAATTCAGCGACCCAAAAAACCCCCGGGTGCCCAGTTTCTCTCCTCTCTCGCATAAAGTTCGGGATAGTCCCCGGAGATGACGTTCGTCTGCGTTCCTGAGCTCCAAGTGTTCGGGGGGTCAATTTGAACATCATAATCGTGATCAGCGACCTCGAAAACCCCCGGGTACCCGACTTGAGCCAATTATGATTCTTACTTACGAACTTATTAAATTTGCCAAAAGGCCTCTCAAAAGATGCATTTTTTGCATGCATTTTTGGCTGCAGCAATGCAACTTCCGGTTTGTAATAGGTACAAAGTAGGTACGAATGATATAAATAATTTTTGCAAGCGAATGCAAAAAACCGCATTGCGATACGTCCTATCCTAAAAGATTTCCTATCTTTGGCCTTTTTAGTGCTTCATTGCCTCGACTATTAGTTTACTTACGTGTTGGCCGCCTCATCGTTGCCATACCAACCGCCGTAAACAACGCTACGAAGTGAAGCGGAAAATACAAACTGATTTCGATCTGTGTCACTTGTTTATGCTATACCACATATCTAACCTGTGGGTAACCCCAACGAAGGTAATGTTTTTCTAGAAGGCGTTCACCGCGCTATTATTCTGTTTATTTCTGCGTATAAAACAAACAAACACAATACATTTCCAATATAGAATTAATAGGTACCTAAATAATAAAATTTATATAAAATTAAAAATAATTTTAAATTGCGTAACCAAACGGAAATTTTAGGCGCAGCGGTGCATCAATTGCGTCACCTGGCGAGCCGCCACAGTTAAAACAAATCCTGGACAAATCCGTACAAAGTTTATAATCCATCCGATTCCCACTTTCATTTTAATCATATTGAAGTTTTAAATAACATTCTAGTTATATTCAGTCTTAAAACATATTTGTTAAATTCCTTTTTGTTTCATTTATTAAAATAGTGAGACAAAGTTGTCTCAGATAAATTTATTGTTCAGAAATATATTTAAAACTGCTTTCGAATTCCCTTTAGTATCTGCATTTACTATTAAACAAAAGAAAAATACATAATTATAATCTAGTTGTGTTCCAGCTATGGCCATAATACCTACTCTACTCTACTCTATTATTCTCTATACTCTACTTATTAGCTACGATATATGTATGTATTGTTTCTGTTTCTGCGAATCAACGCGCTTGTTATTTCAGGGTGCAGGGTCGGCGCGCCGATCCGGTGAGAATTAAACTAACATTATCATAATGTGAATGACTCTCGACTTAACAGTCGGGGTGTCGAGGTCATTACTTTTATAAGCAATTCCTTCCATATGATCTGCATAATAACAGAAATTAGTTAATAATATCATAATATACATATAGTAGGTACGAGTGAAGGTAATTATTTATACATTTTATAAATAAGTTGTAAGGTCAAGTCGGCAAAGTGCGTAAGTCGGGTAAGTGCGTAAGTGTGCTATAATTTTTTTATTTTTGTAAGAATCAATGTGTGAGCCTGGTAATACAGTTGTCTAAACACGTTTCAAGTACCCATGAATAGAGGGCACTATTTAACATCATCTAGACCGATTAACACAATCAGCTTCCATCACTTGCTAAATAAACAGGTGGTTCAAGTTCGTAGAGCTTTGTTCTATCTACGATCATCTGCAATTACTTACATATTTTGGTAAGTTTTAATAAGAACTCTTATTTAGTTTTGATTAAGACATTTAACCACCCATTTATTTTTGTAATTCAAGCTTGTTATTTTAAAAAAAACATGACCTACGCACTTAACCTACAAAACTACAAAGGCGGGAAAGTGCGACCATGCCCATATGTTCTAGTACGCACTTCTACGATTCTACTATTGATGATGACATAATCTCAATCTTGCCAAAACCAATCATTGGTCGTAGAGGGGAAGTGATTTTTTCAGTAGGATTTTCTCGTTATAACATACAGTAGACTTTCAACTTTCATTTTGTTATGTTGGCATTTGTTTTTTTTTAAATTAAATTTTGTAAATTATGTGTATGTATGTTTATCGAATAAAGTTATTTTATTTCTACAAATACCGATGGCTAGTATTTTATTTGAATTTTACGCTCTTGCCCTACCAATTGTAATGCACATTCTAGTGCGAAGTTATGAACTTGTTACACACTTACCCTCGATCAGAAGGAAAGTGCGTACTAGCTACAGAAATTTGAAACAAAAATTCCAAAAAAAAAATGAATCCAAATGAGAAATTAAATGGTTTCTTACAATCAGTAAGGTCTTGGAATTAATATATAAAACGCGCGGTTTATTATTTTAAGATTTGTTAAAAAAATGTGTTGCAAAGTCAAACTGAAAAAAGTAGTGCACACTTGCCCTAGTTGACCCTACCTCTTTTTTAACGTATTTTACCATTAGTACGGAAAACTAAATAATATGCATATTTGAATTAGGTACATTTACAGTTTACAAAAATTAAAATATGCTTCGATTTTAAGAACACTATTTTTTTATATATCTACTCTTGAAAACACTATTTGATACCTGATAGGGACATAAAATAAAATTGGTGATGATTAGGTTTATAATTATTATTCCTTCTGAGAAAATGTACGAATACTTTCATTTCAGTAGGATCGACAAGCCGAACCCGTGATTATTAAGAAACGACATACGATCGAGAGCCCGGAGCCGTTATAGTTATTAGAGAGATATTGGAATATACCGCACGTACGGTGTTAATAGCGCTGCGTTATATGTGCGTTAATTTGTTTTGAAAATATGAGTTATTGAACATCCTAGGGTAGTTGTTTGATATTGATGACCTTGATTGGTTTTGTCTAACCATTCTATGTGCCTAATCGTCGTCGGCTTTTCCGACATCTCCCGAAGCACCTTAGCGAAACGGTAGAGTATAAAGCATAACATTCGTAAATTACACCTGGCGTTATCGTTATTACGGCAGCGCGACAGCTGTATGCAACTGCGCATGTTTAGATGTCTAAATACCGCATGCACTAATGCAAGTTGTCGCTCCAATATCTCTCTATTAACGGTACAAGGCCGATAGCAAGTAAATAACGGGCATAGAAAACTTAATATTTACTATATTTTCTATGATAACGGGCGAGGTTGAGCGTAGCCGAGGTTTATAATCAACCGAGGACATTATTTACTTATCGGCCGTGCGTCGTTCAACGGTTTTCGTTACACCAGTTTCATTCATTTCATTTATCATTTAATTTAAAAATCAATTTTGACAAATAATTGATAAATAATATGGACATGCCATCAGAGAAATAAAAACATCAAGTTATGGTTGGTTTATAAAAAAGTATTAGTCCTAACTTAGCCGTAATTTAACCTTAATCTTAGTCCTAAAAAGTTAAATATACAGATACGGTTTATAAAAATTTTAATTTTGCCCTAGTCGTAAGGAGGTCTTAAGACATGACCTTGAAAGTTCGCATCTTTTAATTTTTATAGGATTAAGACTAAGATCAGTTCCGAGTGGGCAGCCGAGCAGAGCACACGTGTTTTGTGAAAGTGTAGTGCAAGGAGCAAATTCTACCTGCCTTTATTAAGGCTACCGGAAAGAATCCCTTTCTTTCCTTTTAATCACCGACCTAATCCCCGGCTTAAGCATAGAGGCCGTCGGCATCTTTGTTACA
>NW_019417116.1:0-3045 GCF_000390285.2 Anoplophora glabripennis
TTAAAAGGTTTTTATATCTGTTGGTTTGTTCCTTAATACGTTCTCTCCCAGATCTAGGCTGAACTTTTGCTTTTTCAATGCTACTATGGTGATCTAGAGGTAACGGGCTCGCTTTGGAATCCAAAGGTTCGGGGTTCGAATCTCAGACAGAGCAAGACTTTTTTAATTTAAATAAAATTCGAAATCAACTTTAAAATTTACCGTCAATTGCAGCCCACCTCTCTCCTTCACTCCGATCTCTATTGCGCATGCGTTTAAATCTAGAAATTTGAATTTACCACCAATACGGCACTAATTACAAGTATGTTCTGCGCATGTATAAAACATATTTTATTTTTTTTCATATTAACTCATTTCCTAAATAACATGGAATTCTAGTAATTAACTTTTTAACCTTTTAAGCGCTACCCAACCGTAAGTTTTATGCTAATAGCTGAAATATTATTTAGCATCAGTATATCAACCACATTATTCCTGTTGTTAGATGCTACTATGGTGGTCTAGAGGTAACGGGCTNACGTCACAGGAACGTACTCCGGATGAAATCTTTTTGTTCGGTTTGTCTCGGGCGCCAGTTTCCCTATCTTTTACGTGGGGGAAACTCCACGTGAACCCTACCCTCGGTGTGGTTCTTTGAGTGTAGTGTTATTTTACTTTTAAAATAAACGGACTTATCAGTGTAGGCCACAAAAAGATACTGCGACTCTTTTACTGATCGGAATTTATCAATCTTATTGGTGTTAAGAATGAATACAAACTGGAAATATATTTGCTAGATTTATTTTCTATTAACAAGGCGTACGGAAATTGTCAAACAAAAGTAAAATAGATTCTAATTACAATTATGATAACTAGCTAAAACCAAAAATATACAAATAATGTACAAGCGGTGTAATTAAACCAAATGGGTTAGAGCAATTATTATTTACGACGGATTTAAAATGCCGATGCGGTTTTTAGGTGCTGTAAATAAATACAAATTTAGCACATAGTCAAATATCAGGACTCAAAAATCGGTACGGTAGAAAACGCAGTATTGGACGTTTGGTTTACTTAATAAACAATCTAATACGTTAAGAAACGGTACGCCAAAATAGTTATTCGGTTTTAGTTGCGGTCGGTGCTAGAAAGGAAAAGAAAGTTAGCAAATCAGAGTAGTAAAGAATCAACAAATATGACGATTCCAAATGGCTCTGAAACAAAGAAAAATAAATTACGGGCTTCAAATACAAATAAATATCGTCTGCGGTGCGGCCGACAGATTTCTCCCAGAAGCGGTTGAGTACCCAGCCAAACTTCGAGGGTCTATCCGTCGCTGCACAGCTGACACACAACGCCTTCTACTGGCGGTGGAGTACCCAGCCAAACCAGCAGTTCGGTTGACGTGACGGACAACGTTCGTCGAACGAAGGCGGTGGAGAACCCAGCCAAACCTTCGCCGATAACGCTGTGGTCGTACTGTCTTGCCAGAGTTCAAAACGGCCAGACATATACCATAGCAGGACAGGTAAATATCGGAAAATACAATTTACTTACTTATTCCGGATGGTTGCTCCCGGCGGCTAACTCCTTAGGTCGGATGGCAGTCTCTGGTCGGTTTCGGGTCCTCGGTGGTGGTCCTCAGGCTGGAGCTGGAGCTCTTCGAGTTCAGGATATGAACTGAGGATTTTCGTGCAGGATCGCTGGTTTTATTGCCTCAATCCCCCCTTGACTAAGCAGGAGTCTTGGTGGGATTATGCGCACGGCACTCGTCAGAGTGGGGCGGCGGACGGTTTCGGCTCGACTCGCGGGTAATTTCTCTCACCCAATTAAACTAATTAATAAATTAATGGCCAACGGCCTTGCACAAAACGGAAAATTAATACTGGTTCATTACAATAATATGACAACTCCGCATAGTTAACGCGATCATGTCTAATCGTTCCTCAGTGAACCAGTGATGTTTGGAGAGTGTACCAGACTTTTAAATAAAAAATGATATTTTTTTGAATAAGCCAATATAACTTCAGGCGCAAAAGAGAAACAGGCACTACGAGTAAAGTAATATATACTTTGCTGTAATCTCATGTTAATCCATTAGGATATTAAGAACTGAAAAATATTGCATAGTAAATATGGCCGAAAATTTAAATATTCTGTCGTGGGGTAACTTTGATAGATGTAGTGGGGCAATTTTGAAAATTATCAATCTGCACAGTATCTTTAAGTAATATAAGATTTAAGTTAGGGCAACCTATTCTTAATAGAAGCTGTTATTTTTTTGGTGAAAACATTATTTAAAGAACTTACAACTGCGCAAAGAAAAATTGTTATTTTTTTTAATGCAGAATATTATATTTACATTTGTACAAGAGTTAAATAATATGTTTGTACCCTAAAAGATAATATTTCTTTAATATATCACAAAGTTTCAAATTTCTGGTGTCTTAATGCCATTTATAAGCTCAATTTTTTTCTTGCCATTCAGTGAGATTGTTTCGGATATATATTTTTCATATATGGGTAAAAATAAGGGGTTACTTGTCAAATATCATGGAAATTAATGAGGTGGACAAAGTAACCCCACTCGGAGTTTAACTTTGTTTTAGTCTTCAAAAATAAATTTTTCAAAAACTAACACATTTTAGCAAAAACTCTGGACGAACCGATAGCTCGGAAAAAACTGATATTGAGGTTATTTTTATAATAGATTTGAGACTAATACAAATGAAATATTATTGGACAACTTTTTATTTTTAGCAAAGTAACCCCATCCCACGGTACGTCAAAAGAGCCAGCTGTAATTTTAACTGATCGAGCTTGCAATATGAGGAAAATGAATGGAGAAATACATTAAGAAAAGGCATTATAATAGTCCAATTAACTAAGCCTTTAAATCGAAATTTTGACAACCTGGCTGAATTTTTGATATGAGTTAGTTTAAGGTATATTATAACAATAAGTGAGAGTAATTTTTTGTTCAACCCCCGGCCAAGGGTGGAAAAAGATAAAACAAAGGGCTTTTTCAAGATAACTCAAAAAGGGTAAGAGCTAGAAAAAAAAGTT
>NW_019417116.1:4269-7770 GCF_000390285.2 Anoplophora glabripennis
AATTATGCGTTTTCATACTCGACAAAAAATGTGTGAGCCTCTGTGCATAAAAATTGGTAATTCTTCAATTAAGACTAGCTCAGAACCTGTAAAATTTCTGGGTATATTACTCGATGAGCACATGACATGGAAACCACACTGTGAAAATGTGGTTTCATATTTAAGTTCCATAAACTTTTTATTTTTAAATCTAAGAGATGTCTTAACGAGACAACAGTTGTTAAGTTTATATCATGCTCGTGTAGATTCACATATTCGTTATGGTATTTGTTTATGGGGTGAGTCCACTCTGTCCCAAGCAATACTTAAAGTTCAAAAGAAAATAATAAGAACAATAGCTGGCCTTTCTAGCACGCATAGTTGTAGAGGCACCCTCCCCGATGATATAAAAAACTTAATATGTGACAGACGACGTGCGAAACGGCTTGCCACCCGCACCCGCCTTCACCGACACAGACATGACTTAAACGTACTTAACACACGGGTGAAAGCGGCTCTGGACGAACTGGCCCAGCACAACTGGGCTAGGCACCTGGAGTCGCTGGATCCACAAAACAACAGCCTCTGGAAAACGCAGAGGGCCCTGCGACAGACCGCTGGCCGTAAAATTCCTCCAATCCACGGTAGTGTGGGGGTGGTTTACACGAACCAGGAAAAGGCCGAGGCTTTCGCCGACAGCCTGGAACTGCAATGTAGACTGCCTCAGCTGCCCGACGAAGACGAGGAATTCGAGATAGTGGCTGAGCGCGCGGCCCGACGCGTCGACAGAGAGCCAGACAATGACATAATCCCCCCCGCAACTCCTGACGAACTAAGACTGACAATACGCAGACTTAAAAACAGAAAAGCCCCCGGACCCGACAATATAATAACACGACACTAAACGACTACCACACAAGGGCCTCATGGCCCTACTAAACATAACAAACGCGACACTCAGACTAAGACACTTCCCTACCCGCTGGAAAACAGCAAACATAATCCTTATCCCAAAACCCAACAAAGATCACACCATCCCATCCAACTACCGGCCCATTAGCCTGCTCCCGGCTATGAGCAAAGTGGTAGAAAAAATTATCCTAACCCGTCTAAGAACCCACTCCCAAGAACTGCAAGTCATTCCAGACGAGCAGTTCGCCTTCCGACCCAATCACTCCACTGAACTCCAAATCCTTCGCCTTACCGAGCACATCACGGCGGCCTTCAACAGGGGACAGTACACTGGTGCTGTCTTCCTGGACGTCGCAAAGGCCTTCGATACGGTTTGGCATGAAGGCCTACTGATGAAAATGCTCACCAACCAATATCCCATATCCTTTACCAAACTCATAAAATCCTACCTACACCACCGAAAATTCCGCATCCAAATCCAAGATTCCCTTTCCACCACCCGTCCCATGGAGGCCGGTGTCCCCCAGGGCACCGTCCTGTCCCCACACCTATACACCATTTACAACTCCGACATCCCACATCCCCCCAACACCAACATATACTTATACGCCGACGACCTGACAATCACATCCCAATCCGTAGATCCTAGATATTCCGTCTCCCTCCTCCAAAACTCCTTAGACCAACTTGAAACCTGGTGCAACAGGTGGAAAGTCAAAATTAATCCCAACAAAAGTTCGGCTATCCTTTTTACCAAACGAAATATCCCACAAAACCTCGACAGACTGACACTATCCCAGGAACCCATCTCCTGGAATAGACAAACACGATACCTGGGCGTGACGATGGACCAGCGTCTCACGTGGAAACCGCACATCGTGGAGACGGTGACGCGAGCGAAGACCACCAGTGCTAGGCTCTATTCCTTACTCAAAGGTGGAAACACCCTCAGTTTAAGGAATAAGCGAACGCTTATCAAGGTGGTACTTCAACCGCAGCTAACCTACGCCTCCACGGCGTGGGGTCACGCGGCAAAAAGCCACTTAAAGTCATTACAGGCTGTGGAAAACATAGCCCTCCGCACGGCCACCGACGCGCCCTGGTACGTAAGAAACACTGACATATTACGAGACTTACAATACACAAACGCTACACAGACAATAAGACAAAACGCGGAGAAACGGTTTGACGTAGCCGCTAGACATGACAATCCCCTCCTCAGGCAAGCCGTTGACTACGTACCCGACGTGACCGACAAACACAAAAGACCTAGACACCAACTTTTTGACCCTGGGTGACCACC
Organism: Anoplophora glabripennis; assembly: GCF_000390285.2. Taxonomy (NCBI): domain Eukaryota; kingdom Metazoa; phylum Arthropoda; class Insecta; order Coleoptera; family Cerambycidae; genus Anoplophora; species Anoplophora glabripennis. Next base: position 6,464 of record NW_019417116.1, read on the forward strand.
CCAACGACCCCCCCCCCCTGCCCGCTAACCTTTTCTGTTTCAGAGACAGCCAGGATCAAGAAACGAAGACAACGACACACACACACACACATACACACCCCCCATACCCTCCTTACCCCTCCCCTCCCGCGCTAGCCTAAGGGCCACCTTAGCAAAGCGCATCCCAGGCTGCATAGCCGCACTACCCTACCCAACCATACCACACATAAACATGACACTACCCCCGGGGTTTACACAGACGAGCCGGCGAAGCAAGAAGAGCGCCAGAAGAAAGGGCCCTAGCCGGCGGGGCCCAGCCAGGACAAAAGGAGGTCCCACAAAGCGCCTACACCGGCCGCATTTGCGGTCGGGGTAGACGACGGATGGGGCCCACCTACGAAGGCTGTCCAGGCCTACACGAGATGAGGCAGGATAAAGAGGGATAATCCCCCTCGATCCCAAATCATTGAGGCCAATTTCTAGCCATGGAATAATGGCGCGAGTTGTAGAGGTATTTTTGTTGAGCTCAATATTTTAACTGTTACGTCGTTATATATTTTGGAATTGTGTGTATATGTTTATAAAAACAAAAATAAGTTTATGCTGAATCGTGATATTCACTCTGCTAATACTAGAATTGGGCAACACTTCCATTTGTCATTTGCAAGATTATCGATTGCTTCAAGATCTCCTGACCACATTGGCTTAAAAATTTATAATTCTCTCCCGGAAAATATTAAGTCTTGTAAAAACTTTTTGATCGATAGGTGTTACTATTCTCTTCCAGAATATTTTAAATTGTAAGGTTTTTTAATTTTATGAACTGCTAAATGTTTTTATTCAAGCAGCGGATGTTATTTGAATTGTTTTTGTGTTTAATGTTGTGCAAAACCATACTTATCTTATCAACTTCGACGTCATCTTTAACATAGGTGTTGTATAACAATGAAAAAGTAATATTAACGGTCGATAGAAGGAAGCACAAAAAACAGGCACTTAGGTAGGAAATTCTGGAAGGAAGCCTAAATAGTTGGAGATAGGCAGTGGAAGTGGGAACAGTGGGCAGATAGGTAGCAAGACAATCGGCGGGCAGTGTGACAGAGTAGTGTAGAATTAATTGTTTAAAGTGTTATTGGTTGGCAGCTTCCATTGCTTTATGCTCAAGGGCATATATTTTTCTAAGATAAAATTGTTACAATTATTATTAACGATTGCTCATTATTTATTACATGTTGAAATATGTATTTTGTCGTGTCTGCCCAGATATTGCAAAACAACTTATTGTTATTGTTATTGTTATTGTTATTGTTATTGTTATTGTTATTGTT
>NW_019417116.1:8366-29678 GCF_000390285.2 Anoplophora glabripennis
AATGGTTGTTAATGTTTTTGTTGTTCTTTCTATTTGTCACATGTTTAATTTGAATTGTATGTAAATAAAGGTTAGGTGTATTTACTCTGCTTTTGTTTTATATAATTAAACCATACATCCCCTCTACAAAGTTAGTAGCCAGTGCCTTCCGGTCAATTAAAAATGGATACACACAACGTAGGGATTCCTTATGACGATCACACATATTTTTGGCCACAACTACGTTTAGTTATTTTTTGTCGAACCTAGGGTTGTTATACCACAATGTTTTTAGATTTACAATTATTTTTTTTATTTGTAATAATAGTGTACAGTTTTACTGTATGATTATATTGACTATTGCTATACATGTAATAATGTTTATATGCAAAATAAACTAAACTAAACTAAACTAAGTATACACTGGAATTAGTACAATTAGTACAAAACCCCTTTACATATGCTACTTATATACTTATTGATTAATAATAATTAATTAAAATTACTCGGACAAAAAACCGTATTGTTAAAAGAAAAAAAATCGAATTTAATTCAGTTTGAGTTAATACAAATATATTGTCGAAAATGATCAATAAATATATGTATTTTAGTAATTTTGTTACTTGGAGAGGTTTTTTCAAAATTTTTAACTTAACCATACTTTCAAGTGTAGCCGCCACACATGAATGTATTTAAAATCATTTAACTTCAAACGAGAATGCGGCCCAATAGAAAAAAGGTGTAAGGTATCGAGTATAGCTAGCTGATTGGTTGAATTAAGTGCGGAACTACAGTCGAAGTTCTGTGAACGAAGCGTTAGCCCGCACTAGTTCTATCTCTCTCGCACACGTCTGTGTGATTGCCGTTTTTATCGGCAAAATCATAGTTGGACGATCCAGTAGTTTATTAGGTCTATGGTTATATCTAATGGTAGCAATCCTAGTATCAAATATATGATTTCGACAGAAACAAACCATCAAACATGTATTAATTATCAGAAGTTATGTATATAACGTTTTACAGTTTTGCTTATTTGTAAAATGTTTTATTATTAGAGATTTATCTGTTCTTCGAGGAATTTGAATGAAAGGTAGAATTAAGGCTTAAAATTTTTAGGAGAACCATAGAAATTCTTAAATTGTACTTGTTATGTATCAAATATGTCATCATCAAAACAGTATCATATTAGAGAAAATACAGGTTTGTAGTCCATGTTTTAAGAGTATTTTTGTAACTGTAATTTATTTTAGATCATAAACAATTTCATTCCATAAGTAGTGCTGAAGAAAATGAGTCGGGCTCTGAGGATGAAAATGTACCTATTATGTATCAATACGAAACATATGAATGTGTGGAGAAAACAGTAAAACGAAGAGGCCATCTTCCCAAAGATTCTGTTAAAATTCTAAAAAACTGGTTATATGAACATCGGTTTAATGCATATCCGACTGAAATAGAGAAACACATTTTATCACAAGAGACTAACTTAACTGTATTACAAATTAGTAATTGGTTTATAAATGCGAGGCGTCGATATTTACCAGAAATGATGCGTAGGGAAGGTTATGATTCTATGCATTATACAATTACAAGACGCAGAAGAGCCTCCTCCAGAAGAAGTAATGGAGAAATTTATCAGAAAAACTCTAAAGTAATGCGAATGGAAAGAATGGATGGTGGAAGTGAGGAAAGTCATTCTGATTATGAAGTAGATAGAAGTGAATATATTGGAGAACATTTAGAAAGTGAGATGAATAGTAGAGAGAAATTTAATCCATGGAATACAGATATACATTATGGACTTACTGTTAATCCAGGTGAAAGGAGGTAAATATGAATTTTGCAAATATTTAAAGGAAATTGATAGAAATTTTTTTGATATTCTATTTTCTGTAGAAAGTTTTTTCCTTGTGAAAGCTAAAGCTTCGTCAGACCAAAACAAAGCAAATAACCAAAAATACTTCTAAAATACAGAGGCTTCATATATGATTACAAGCCACGTGACCAGTAATTTTGTTTGGAATAGTAATTCTATTTCCTTCACGTTGGCAAATATGTTTCAGTAAAATTAAAATAAGATCAAGCTTACATTAAAATACAATAATCTATTGTATTGGCTGTGATTGGTATAATTTTTCACGAGATTCTATTCAACCAATCAGCAAGCAATTGCATTGTCTCTAGCATAGACGTAATGCTTTGTCATTATTCATTGGAAATGAATCATAAATACAAGTATTGGTGGCACCAAGATTTGGGGAATTTTGTTATTAGTATCAATTGTGTATTGTTGGGTTGCCTAAGCTCGCCGGTAACATGCTTGCAGTAAAAATTTATGAAGGCTCTGTACTTCCTTGAAAAGAAATACATTTGTTTAATTTTGTTATGATAATCCACCTTTTCAATATATTTTTTTTTTAATTTGACATGGGAAAGTATTTGGAATGGTCAAAGTATTTGGGATGGTCAAACAACTTATTTTTTTTAATTTTATTTTTCTTAAATTTTGTTTGTTGGTAGAGATTTTGAGAAAACACAGCAGTTGTTTGACTTTACTTTATTTACTATAAAGAAGATATACCTCCTTTCTGAGAAAAATATATCTTAATTTTCTACTGCAGTTATTAGTTATGGCAAATGAGTATTTAGATTTATTCCAATAAATCTTTTACGATTTAGACCAACTTACCTCTATTAAAATGACAACTTTGGCCAATATTGTCACGTCTCCCGTTTAAAATACAAAAAAGATAATTGGTAAAAAAAAGATTATTGCTTCGGGCTACTCGCTTAGCTGCGGAGAGGGAAAAACACACAAATCAATCAGTTTTTACGGTTTATTATAAAATAAAATACTTACACTCCAAGGGCTGTTTGCTTGTCAAGTGGAGGCTCCTGGCCATCAACTGGCTCTCAAGGTGGCTCCTGACTGGCACCGATTCACCAAGTTTCCGGGGTTTAAATATTCTTTACAAAATGCTGAGAGCATTAGAATTAAACCACCGGTAGAAGAATCGGGAACAATGTATGAATCAGTTCGCCAGTTTATAGAGAGAGAGAGAGAGCGAGATGGATATAGTGCAAGGGTCAGTTCGGTATGCATTCAATTTGCAACTGGACACTTTTCGTTGCTTTTAAATCTATTGTGCAATACCGACATGTTATTGATTCGAATTATATTTATAAATTTTGTTCTATGAAATGAATAAGTATTTGTACTGTTTTTGTAAAAATCTACTAAAGAAAAATGTGTCCAAATAAAATAGTGCCATATGCCCATACATATTTATCTTTCAGTTTCTACATTTACAGGATGATTAAATTTTGAATATTACTCTTCCCTCTCTCTAAAATACCTATAGTTGACATTTCCCCCTCCATTTGTAAAAGCTGGCCTCACAGCTTTGAGGAAAGTAAAATACAGGATACATAAAATTACACAAACAAATGATCTTAAAATTAATTCTACAAAAATAATGTGTACAATGGAAAGAAAAAATACAAAATGCAATACAGAAAAACATTATTTATTACCCCGCACTAAATGTCTAGCGTAAACACACACACGCACATTGTCTTGATATATAAATAAGTACTAGTTTTTCGTAACTACACCCCGCGTTCCGATACTGTTAACTTTCCAACACTATTAATGAAGTTTTTAGGAACACTCATGTCTCATTCACATGCTTGTGTGGTTGGCACCTTTCTACGAACGAAGAAGACCAAACGAGGACAAACGAACTGGACAATGAACCATTTCTTGTTGCTGATGCGATGTTTCTCATATTGGTTGAAACTGGGATGGCTGTGTTTTCTCTTCTGTTCCTGGATTTAAGCTTGTCAAATAAGAACAGTGTTACGTATTTGAAGACTATTTAAACAGTATACGTAATTGTTGAAGTTAATGGATGGACAGAGTGAATATTAGGAATGACTGAATACATTATACTCGTATGTCCTAATTCAGCCTTTCTGGATTTCTTGATTGGGCTCCACTCTGCTGGATGAACATTGGACTCATGTATGTGTATAAGAACTGCATCTACTACTGGTTTTCGTCTACTGGATCATCTTTTTCCATTCCATATGATTTGTACCTCATTGATAGTGAAATGCCATGCCTCAACAAGCTCGTGGTTGAAAAGTGTCTACGGGATGGTGTAGCTACTTGTTTGGGGGGTGGTGTGTTTCGCATTTTTCGTCCCATGAAAAAGAAAATGTAGAAGTGAATATTATGTCTTATATTAAAATTACATATTTACTATTGTATTATAATAAATTAGGAACAGGCTTTTTTTTTAATGTAAATACAATTGTGTCATGTAATTAAAATTCTGATAAACCAATCACAGTTGTTACTCTGGCAAAGTGTTAAATGATATCTTAATGATTTTTTTTTTTTTTCATCAAAAATCAAAGCATTCAATATTACTCAATTCATCTCCTTTCTAAAATAAACCCCCTATAAACATTGAGGCTTCTAACTATTCCATGTATATGCATACACATGCTAATATATCTATGTGTCTCTTTAATTTTAATAGAGAATTCATTTTGTGCCTATTTATATAAAACAGCTGTTAGTTTTTCTTTAAACTTATTTCAAGTTGCTAAATGAAAGAATATTTATCCAAAGTCATGCACGACAGTGTCTTAAATAAACTAGCAAAAAATAAACATTGAAATTTCGTATTGATGGCCATCCGTTTTACTAACTTTTACCAAATGCACTTAATTAAACTTTCACTATAGTGTAAGACGCCTTAACTCAACTGTTTTACCTTAATCAAACAATATTAGCAATTTTTTAAAATATCTTCTCCTTTTCCATACTATGTATAGAGGGCAGTTTCAGTCGGCTGACCTAATAGTACCTGTAACTAAAGGGAGGTTAAATGATATGAATTATATAACATAAACACTGGAGAAAAAATGTTGCATTCCAGTTCCCTTGATTTATTACTTCTCTCTTCTACCAATCTGCGTCGAAGTAATTATACCTCTTCTTACTTCTAAAGAAAACTATTAGATACGATATGATGAGCCTGTTTAACAATAAATATATTAATAACAATGATTATTATCTTTATACCCTGCCATTTATGAATCTAATATTAAAGTTACTTTTACTTTGTTTTTTATACTACACTTATCTTTACTGCTAATTTTTATTACCTATATCTAATTAACTTTAGGAGTCCAAGGATCATTATACGGAAGAATGCGACTTATGTGGACAATTTCCTTTTTGGCATTTTTAGTTGAACCCTTTTGAATTTCGTAGTTTACATCGCTTATTTTTCTTACTATATAATAAGGGCCAAACCAACGTAACAAAAGTTTTTCCGATCGGCCCACTTTCCGTATTGGAGTAAAAACTTTAACTTGGTCTCCTTCTTTGAAGACTAGATGACGATGACGTTGATCGTATCTATCCTTATCTTCCCCTTGTCTTTTATAAATATTTTCTACCGCCATATTCCTTACAGCAAGAGCTTTTTCTCTAATTTGACAAGCATCTGCTGAATTTCCAGGTCCCATTAAATTTGCTTCTGTTGGTAGTATAGGGCATAGGGTCTCTTCCATATACTAACATAAATGGGGAGAATTTAGTAGTATCTTGGCGACATGTGTTATAGGCAAAAGTTACGTGCGGTAGATATTCATCCCAGTCCGTCTGTTGTGTATTAGTATACATAGCTAGCATATCTGCTAGAGTTTTATTTAGTCTCTCAGTTAGTCCGTTACAGGCTGGATGATAAGCTGTTGTAAATTGACTTGCAATGCCCATATATCTTAATAGTTCTTTGACTAATCTTAATTGACTTTGACCGGAATGTTTGACCTCTGTCACTAAGTATATGCCTAGGAGCACCGTGTCGTGTAATAATTTTTTCTAAGATAAATTTTGCCACCGGTCCTGCTTTTCCCGATGATAAAGCCTCGGTTTCTGCCCATCTAGTTGCGTAATCAGTTGCTACCACTATAACCGTTTTACCATTTCTGCTTCTTCTAAAAGGCCCTAGAATATCAATTCCTACTTTGTCAAAAGGAGTACCCACTTGTATGGGTTGCAACAATCCTGCTGGTTTTTTATTTTCTACATCTTTTTGTAAGTTAGTCCTATAGTATCGGCTTTTTATCTTATGTAGGGTTTTAGCAATACCTAAATGTCCAGATAATGGTTCTGTGTGATGAGAAAATATAATTTCTGCTATTAATGTCTTAGGTATAACGAGTAGCATATCTCGGCCTTCTGGATGCGGATTTATTTTATATAAAACTTCATCTTTAATTCGAAAATTTTTTGCTCTTTTCGCCAAGCCTATTGGAATAGAAGGGTTAGATGGGTCTGACACAGCATCCATGAGTTGTTTTAACTCGGTGTCCAATCTTTGTTCTTTTGCTATATTAGTGGGTACAAGTAGGAATGTTGGTATGTCTTCTATATCATAAACACTGTCATCGGCTGTTAAATCGGATGTTGGATTCCGTGATAAACAATCAGCATCTTTATGCGCTACTCCGTTTTTATGTACTATCGTATAATCGTATTCTGATAGCTTTAGCGACCACCTTACTAACTGTCCTGTGGGGTCTTTCATTGATTTTAAAAAACATAACGCATGATGGTCTGTTACAATTTTTATAGGTCTGCCATAAATTAAATGTCTCAAATAACTTAACGTCCATATGCAACCAAGACCTTCTAATGTTGTCGCAGAATAATTTTTCTCAGCCTTAGAAAGACTTCTACTAACATATGTGATAGGGTGTAGTTGTTGATCTTCTTCTTGTAGTAATACTGCACCAATTCCTATATGACTTGCATCGACCCGTAATTCGCATCCTTTATTGGGGTTGAAATGTTGAAGTACTGGCGCTGACACTAATTTTTCTTTTAGAGTTTCAAAAGCATTTATTTGGGCATTGCCCCATAAAAACTCTGTATTTTTCTTTGTTGCCTCGTGAAGAGGTCGGGCTATAATGGAGAAATTTTTTATGAACTTTCTGTAATAGTTACAAAGTCCAATAAAACTTTGAATTTGCTTTACATTTTTCGGTACTGAAAAGTTCTTTATTGCTATTAATTTTTCGTCGTCTGGTTCAATGCCATCACTACTCACAATGTGGCCCAAAATTTTAACTTTCGTTTTTACATACACGCACTTACTAGGTTTTAGAGTTAGATCAGCCTCTCGTAATCTTAGAAATACTTTGGTTAGTTTTTCTAGATGTTCCTCGAGAGTTTTGGAAAAAACTATAATATCATCAAGATATATTAATACGTCTTTCCATTTCATTCCTCTAAAAACCTTATCAGCCAATTCTTGGAATGTGGCTGGTGCGTTGCACAACCCAAAACTTAACACATTAAACTCATATAAACCATGACCCTGTACTATAAAAGCAGTATACTGTTTTGATCCTTCTTCTATTTTAACTTGCCAATAACCACTAAACATATCAAGAGTGGTAAAATATTTGCCATCTCCTAAATATGTTAAAATGTCGTCCATATTAGGTATTGGGTAGACTGACTTTTTTGTCACATTATTTAATTTTCTGTAGTCAACACAAAAACGTGTTTCCCCATTCTTTTTCTTTACTAGTACTACAGGACTAGACCAGGGAGAGTGACATGGCCGGATTATATTACTATCCAACATTTCTTTAATTTGTGAATCTATTATTTCAAGTTCTTTTTGTGAAACTCTATACGGACGACTTTTAATTGGTTCCGCATCGCCTACATCTATTTTATGTTCTGCCAAATCGGTTAAACCCATCTGTTTTGTAGATTTTGAAAATATGTCAGCGAATTCCTCCAATAAATTACTTAATTTTTGTTTAAAATGTCCGTTTTCTATATGATTTATATTATGGTCTTCAAGAGTAACGACTTCATCAGATATTTGTGAATATAGTGTTATTACCGTTCGTTCTTCTTCACTTTTCCTTGGTTTTAAAAATCCTAATGTTGAATTTTTTATTAATTTTACTGGGTTGTGGCCTATATTTTTAAGTTTTAGAATACCGTTTTGGTCACAAAAATTAACTTCATTTAAACTAACAAGGGCTCGAGGGATAAAAAACTCTTCTTTTTCTACGAAATACCAATTTATTAGACTCTTATTATCTAAGGATGCTGCCAATGTTAAATTAATATTATACTCTTTTTTGGGATATAGTACACAGTCTTCTTGTACCATTACTTTTATCTCTGTATCCCTTAATGGCAGTTCTATTTGATTTTCTACACTGTCCATAATCCTAGTGCTTTCTAATTCATTGTTATGTATAAGAGGGCTTTCAAAATATTTCTTCTCTTCTATAGGGAGATTACATACAAGAATATCTATTTCTACGTCCTTAAATACACAATATAATATATTTTTTACCGTAGTCCATGACAGTTTATCTAGACTGGTTTGGTTATTTTGAAGCAATTTTCTTTTTAATTCCATAAATTTTCATGTCGGTTTCTCCCAGTAAAAATTTTTCGTAATTAGATAGAAAATTTTCTGCCCCATGTATGTAATTACAGCTAAACCTCCTAAGTGTATGTTTTGGTTATATAACTGATCTATCGGAAAGTTCTCTTTGAATTGGGCCGCAATCCCTTTCCCCATTTTTAAATCTTTCGATACGCAATGGGCTAAGGCGTATTCCTGTGATATACTGAAAATATTTGAGGTCTTTTCCTCTATCTTTACTTGTGTTACTTCGTTTTCATAATCCATATTAGATTTCATGAATGTGTGGAAGCTTTCGTCGGTGCAATTTTTGTTTGTCTGCACTCTATTTTCTGGAACGTTTAATATTCTATAGGTATCTGATTCCTTGGTATGACTATTATCAGTATTTACAAACGACATGTGGGTTGATTGAGAAAGTTTATCATTTTGTTTAATTTTCTGTAGTTCCTTAAATATATTCTCCTTAATAACTGCATGGTAAGTGTTTTTATAGTTAAATTGTTGTTTATATGAATAGTTGTAATTTGATACAGTGTTCTTGCGAATACTCGGTTTTTCTTGTGTTTCTTGTAAATGAATTGTGGTCGTTTTCCCATTCTTTGTTAATACGACTTTACCCATTTTTAAGTCAATGACGGACCTATATTTTCTTAAAAAACTCATCCCTAATAATAAAGGAACTGGAGATTTTGCAATTACCATAGCGGTGCAGGTTGATGTGATATCCCCAATTTTTAATGTAAAAACAGCTTTTCCCATTGTAAGAATCTTTTTCCCACCGGCTACTAATAAATACTGTGAAGAGTTATTTACTTTTGTATAGTTCTTTATGAGTTCTGCAGATATGACATTTTCCTCAGCCCCTGTATCTAACAGTGCTTTTGTATAAACATTGTTAACAGAAACCTTTACCATAAGAATTTGAGAAGAAATGTTACAGCCCCTATGTGTGAGGACGACCTCGGAGCTTAAATCTGCCGTCCCTCTGCTTTTGGGTACCTATTATTTTGTTGTATTTGTCGTTCTCGACAAGTCCCCGCGAAATGTCCGATTTTATTGCAAATGTAGCATCTTGGTCTGCCGTCGTGGTGTCTCGTATTAGGTAAATAGTTGTTTATAGGCGGGTTAGTGTGTCGTGTGTTTGTCCTATGTGCTATTTGCTGATGTCCGCTGTTCGTTTGTTTATTATTGTAGAAATTGCCGCTGTTGTAGTTATTTGAAGGTCGGTTATTGTATCTCAAATTATTATTTGTATGTCTATTAGAGTAATAAGTATTCGGCTGTTGTCTGCTGAAACCAAAATTTTGTCTGTTAGATCCTCGTTGCCAAAAATTTTGTTGTCTATTTTGTAATGGAGTTTGGGAACATCCAGGATAAGGCGAAGGACAATGACATCCTTGACAAATGGCTGAAGTGGGAAGAGAATTGGTAGGTGACGGAGTTATTTCTTTATTTTCGGTTGCAATATCGTCTAACTTATTAATGATTTTTGTCAATTTACCCCAGTGTATGTTGTCGTCTAACAATAAACGATAATTCTGATAAAAGGTATAGTGAAGTCCATTTTCAAAAAATTTTAAAAAATTATCAATGTTAAAAGTCGAGTCATATTCTCCAAATAGTGCTTGTAAGTCATAGTAGTATGAAGTTATAGTTTCCGTTGGCAGTTGTTTCCTATTATATAGTCGTTTTTCTAAATTACGTTTTATACTTTCTCCTTCGAACTCAGCTAAAAAATCCTCTTTTATTGCGTCCCATGACTTTTGACCGTTCGCTGCAATATTCTTATAGCGTTCAAACCATAAGTCTGCTGCGCCTTCCAGAAATGATTGAAAATACGAGATTTTGAGAGAATCATCCCAACCGTTAGCTGTTGATGTTCTTTCATAACTCTATAAAAGTCGTTACATTTCTCGAGCTGGGGTTAAATTATGAAGGGCATAGAAATTTCGGCGTAGCGGGTGTTCTTGGGCTATTTAAACTATCCGACAACGTTACATTCGCCATAATGCCTCTTTTGGGTTGTCTTGTAGCATCTTCTTGAATATCTCTGTGGTCTTCGTATAAATCTTCGTAATGCGAGGGAGTCGGGGTGAGTTTTCTTTTACTTGAGCCTTGTGCTTTTTCTTCTTTTCCTTCTTCTTCAACTTCTTCTTCTTCAACTTCTTCTGTACAATTTTCACGTTCCTCTTTTATTAATAATTTATTCTTCTGCTTTACTTGGCCGGTTTGTGTTAAATTAGTACTACGTGACGGTGATCTCGAGATTCTAGGCGATCTCGTAAATGGGTCTGGTATATCAAATTGTTCTGTACTGCGATGTGCTGGTTGAAAAGGAGATTTCTTTTCTGTTACAACTTTTAAAGCAGTAGCTCTTGTGACCACCTTGTTAGGGTTTGTCACTTTTGACATATTTATCTGCCCATTCTTTTGTCAATAAATTATTTAATTATTATATTATTGGATCATTATACAGGGTGATTCAAAAAACCGCTGACAGACTTCTAGGGTAAGTAATACCTGAAAAATTAAGACGAAAAGTCTTAATAAACATAGGGTCGCAAATGCCCCCTTAACGAGATACAAGGCGTTAAAGTTTCTGTAAAATTAAAGCGTAAAAATGACAAAAAGAAGCTTATAATCTAGTTTACTTAACTCACTTGTACACATTGACATTAGTGACAGGCGATGTTTAATTTTATTTTGAATAGCACAAGCCTACTATGCGAAACTAAAATGAATGAAAATAAAATTGGATTTACAAATTTTCTACAAAGGTGTTTCTCTTAAAAATGGTTGCTTTAATCCAAATTTTGCAAGAGACCAATTCGATAGACAATTGAACACTTTACACGAAAATAGTGCCCGTTTGACAAAATTAGCAGTGGCGTAGAAAATATTTTTAAAAAAGGGTCACGTTGACCCCGTCTCTACGACACTGCTGCTCATAAAATTTTGAGCAGTACATCAAACATTGGTCTTAAGGTGCTAACTACGCATAGCAAATTTGAAATAGAAATGTTCAGGCATTTTGGAATTATTGCAGACAATGTTTAATTTTACAGAAACTTTGACGCCCTGTATCTCGTTAAGGAGGCATTTGCGACCCTATGTTTATTTAAACTTTTCGTCTTAATTTTTTATGTGTTATCTACCCTAGAAGTCTGTCGGCGGTTTTTTGAATCACCCTGTATTATTATATTATTATATCATGTAAAAAATGTTCTATGTATGTAAAAAATATCAGTTTATATAATAATGTTCATACTCATGTAAATCTTATATTAGAGAAGAAAAAAAAATTCAAATGAACCGCTAAAATTATTAAAACAAATCAAAATCATCCCCAAATAACCGTTTTAATTTTACAACTAAATGCTCTCAAATGCTCACCTCTCAAATTCGTAGCAGCCACCTCAGGAAAATAAAACTTATTATTAATGTCTATGGCACGTAGGGTCAACAGCAAACCTGCTTCGTTCGTTTTAACATCAATAGAATCTACTGTATTTATTAGTAAGCAAAATTTTTGTTCCCTACGTAACTGACGTTCTCGTTTACCAAGCTTTTTCCGTGGCATTACCAACGAGCAAAAAAATTAAACTTATAGATTAAATTGGCCACACAACAACAAATATTATGGGTTAATTATGAAGAATTAACCCAGGGAAAGAAGCAGGGCGCCTCCACCAAATATGTCACGTCTCCCGTTTAAAATACAAAAAATAAATTGGTAAAAATAAAGATTATTACTTCGGGTTACTCGCTTGGCTGCAGAGAGGGAAAACACACAAATCAATCAATTTTTACGGTTTATTATAAAATAAAATACTTACACTCCAAGGGCTGCCTGCTTGTCAAGTGGAGGCTCCCGGCCATCAACTGGCTCTCAAGGTGGCTCCTAACTGGCCCCGATTCACCAAGTTTCCGGGGTTTAAATATTCTTTACAAAATGCTGAGAGCATTAGAATTAAACCACCGGTAGAAGAATCGGGAACAATGTATGAATCAGTTCGCCAGTTTATAGAGAGAGAGAGCGAGATGGACATAGTGCAAGGGTCAGTTCGGTATGCATTCAATTTGCAACTAGACACTTTTCGTTGCTTTTAAATCTATTGTGCAATACCGACATGTCAGTGATTCGAATTATATTTATAAATTTTGTTCTATGAAATGAATAAGTATTTGNTGGAGCCAACGGCAAACCTGCTTCGTTCGTTTTAACCTCAATAGAATCTACTGTATTTATTAGTAAGCAAAATTTGTGTTCCCTACGTAACTGACGTTCTCGTTTACCAGGCTTTTTCCGTGGCATTACCAACGAGCAAAAAATAATTAAACTTATTGATTAAATTGGCCACACAAGGGTAGAATGGCTCAAAGGATTTCTCTTTAATCCATTCATGCGCGTCACTAATTAGATGACGAGGCATTTGGCTAGAGAAACATTTATTGATCAAGAAACAATAAACTGTTTGGGTATTACCCATAACAAATGTAGATGTTAGTACAAGTTATTCGTATGCATGTATGTATATATAAGTAAATATGTCAAGTTCATTTATTTGTCGCGATACAATTCAAATAGAAAAAGAAACAGAACAAAATAACAGACATATAAGATAGAATATAGATCCAAAGAAGACAGGACTATCCGGGGGGCAAGTGGGAGGAAGGTGCAAAAGGCGGCATGATGACTTCAGGGGGGGCGATCGGGGCCCATACAGCAGCGCTGAATGAGCGGTGGATAAGGGTGCCTCCATGCAGAACACCGGATATGAGGGAAACAGCGACATCTTTCCCAAGGCGAAGACGTAGAAATGGTAGCGTCATTTAGATGACGCCAGGAGCCCCTAGCGTCGATAACGATGGCGGAGACGTGTATGGGGAGACCTTGATAACGCCTCCTCAAGGAGTCCAGGAGGCCAGGGGTGGAGTAAGTGGCCACTTTGTTGTAATAGTGGTCAGAAAGAGGTCTGGGGGTCTCCCAATTGACGCTGACGTCTATGATGTGGACGGCGTCAGACTGCACGACCAGGTCTGGCTTGTACAGTCGGCCATCAGAGCCACGTATGGAGGGCTCTATCTCGGTGGGGTGGCCTTTGGAGATGCAGGCCCTGGCAAGAGTATGGACGGCATGGTCATGCCGAGCAATGCGCTGGTGGTGGGTGATGGGGCAGCGCTGCAGGACATGGGAAACGGTTTCGACGCGCTGACAGCCACCACGACATCGTTTAGCTGCTAAAGGCAGGCGGGTGTTGAGTAAACCTCCGATGGTGGGGGGGGGGTGTTAGTCCTGAGTTGCGCGGCCAGGATGTAGTCCCTTCCTGTCCAGGAGGAAGGGGGGTCGCGCAGCCATTTGTGAGTAGCGGAATGTCCGCAGTGCTCGGGTAGACCAGCTCCGCTGAGGGCATTAAGAGAGTCATAGTTACTCCCGCCGTTTACCCGCGCTTGCTTGAATTTCTTCACGTTGACATTCAGAGCACTGGACAGAAATCACATTGCATTAACATTCGCACCTAACCAGTGACACTGGCACAGGCAAAAATACAAATTTTTCTCTACCTAGTATCTACAAATTTTCCAGCCTGTTATACCACAGGCAATGAAAAAATTTATAAACCCTAGTGCAGGTTAAATAATAAGCATGGCCGAATAACCAGTAGGCACTGGCACACTCAGACATACGTATTTTTACAAAGTGTCTACTTCCTTTTCCCAGCCTGTTGCCACAGGCAATGACAAAAGTTATAGAAAACCTTGCTAATCTGAAATGGGAAATAAAATATATTAATTTAAATAATACTGACCACTTTAAAATTTAGAGAAAAAACAACAAATATTATGGATTAATTATGAAGAATTAACCCAGGGAAAGAAGCAGGGCGCCTCCACCAAATATGTCACGTCTGCCGTTTAAAATACTAAAATTAATTGTTAAAAAAAAAGATTATTGCTTCGGGCTACTCGCTTGGCTGCGGAGGGAAAAACACACAAATCAATCAGTTTTTACGGTTTATTATAAAATAAAACACTTACACTCCAAGGGCTGTTTGCTTGTCAAGTGGAGGCTCCTGGCCATCAACTGGCTCTCAAGGTGGCTCCTGACTGGCCCCGATTCACCAAGTTTCCGGGGTTTAAATATTCTTTACAAAATGCTGAGAGCATTAGAATTAAACCACCGGTAGAAGAATCGGGAACAATGTATGAATCAGTTCGCCAGTTTATAGAGAGAGAGAGAGAGAGAGATGGACATAGTGCAAGGGTCAGTTCGGTATGCATTCAATTTGCAACTGGACACTTTTCGTTGCTTTTAAATCTATTGTGCAATACCGACATGTCATTGATTCGAATTATATTTATAAATTTTGTTCTATGAAATGAATAAGTATTTGTACTGTTTTTGTAAAAATCTACTAAAGAAAAATGTGTCCAAATAAAATAATGCCATATGCCCATACATATTTATCTTTCAAAGTTTCTACATTTACAGGATGATTAAATTTTGAATATTACTCTTCCCTCTCTCTAAAATACCTATAGTTGACAATATCTTCCGAGATATAACCCTCTAAATCTAGTATTGTAAAACTATATTCGTAAGACTATTTTCTGGAAGACTTTTGAATGGGGATAAGTTGATCTAAATTGTAGAAAATATTTAATTTAGCAAAAAATAAGTTTACTGCAGCAGAAAATTGAACTTCATTTTTCTCAGAAATTTTAGTGAATATGCAACAACTAAGCACGGTGTGCAGGAAGCAAATTTTATTCAAACGAAAATGTCGAGAAAAACTGCTTATGCAGGGGGTTTGCTACTTATAAGTACATGCAGAATCGGTAGTTTTTAAAATCTGATTTATTTTAAGCTTTTTTGTAAAAATGTAAAAACATAATAACGGTGATAATTGATCGTATGAGAATAATATAAAAATTGTATATATATGGATCAATATGTAAGTAAATAATACAGGGTATCCCAACGAAAATTTGACCCCCCTATAATTGGAAAACCGAATAATATTTCAAAATTCGCCAAGACCCGTCGATTTTTGTTCTTGGGGGGAGCTTTTTTGACAGTCAAGCCAACTCGATATGTTCATCCCCCTAATGCCTAGCAACCCCAACTTAAAAATTTCAAATACAACTACCCCACTTGTGGCACATCATTTTAAAGCCCTTTTCATTGCGAANCAATCAGTTTTTACGGTTTATTATAAAATAAAACACTTACACTCCAAGGGCTGTTTGCTTGTCAAGTGGAGGCTCCTGGCCATCAACTGGCTCTCAAGGTGGCTCCTGACTGGCCCCGATTCACCAAGTTTCCGGGGTTTAAATATTCTTTACAAAATGCTGAAAGCATTAGAATTAAACTGTATGAATCCGTTCGCCAGTTTATAGAGAGAGAGAGCGAGATGGACATAGTGCAAGGGTCAGTTCGGTATGCATTCAGTTTGCAACTGGACACTTTTCGTTGCTTTTAAATCTATTGTGCAATACCGACATGTCATTGATTCGAACTATATTTATAAATTTTGTTCTATGAAATGAATAAGTATTTGTACTGAGAGTATTTTTGTAGAAATCTACTAAAGAAAAATGTGTCCAAATAAAATAATGCCATATGTCCATAAATATTTATCTTTCAAAGTTTCTACATTTACAGGATGATTAAATTTTGAATATTACTCTTCCCTCTCTCTGAAATGCTTATAGTTGACAATATAGTCGGGCTATATTTCACAGTAACGGAATTCCATCTGACTTTAACTTAAGGACTACATCTATAACCTACTGCATATATAGTCCTTGTTGTAGTCAATTAGTAGTGGTGTCAGAGTGTGGATAATGAAATCGTAGATTGAATTCACTGTTAAAAACATGCCTATAATAAGATAGCTTGACAGGTATTTGGTTTCCTTCTTCATAGGTAGCTTTATATAGGTTATACATAATCTTTATGTTTAAGTCAGGGGATAGGTACTTTGTGTTGGGATTCACATTTCTCGAATACTGATTTTTGTATCTAGGATTTTTTTTTATCTGATTGATTACATTTCTCATTCTTCTACGAGTTTGTCATTTTCCCCTTTTATCAGGTTCTGCTATGTTAAGGTGATTTGTCTATTGAAAGTCATTAAAAAAAGATTTTTTGCAAACACCTTTGCTCAGTAAAAATATATTAGTGCTGAATTTTCGTTCAATATTGGTGTTGAGTTTTTTCCTATTCATGCTGACTTTTTTAATACAGAATGACAAAAAAGCAGTATGATGGTCGTAAGATGGTAGATTATAGTAGACTTTAAAAAGTTCTTGTCTTTGTTCTTCATTTCTATTCAAATTACACTTGTATAGACAGGCATGTTGATAGAGTTGCACTGATTTGCTTGGATGTACCTTATTGTTCAAGACGTACTCTTTACCTTCAGTTCTAAGGCGCTTCAGTTTGTTACTCTTCCATTCGGATTGACGTCTTTGCCTTTTTCTGGTTTTGGCTAGTGTAACGTGGACAGCAGCCTTAGCAGTAGCATTATTTTCATCTTCATCAGTGTCAGAAATTGACGAAGGAATATATTCTTTATCTTCGTCTGTCTGATATGGGTCTGAAAATAAGACGGAATGTTATAAACTTTGAAACCTAGCAAATAAACTACTAACGAAACCAATAAAATGCCAATAGAACTCATGAGTTACTGTAAATCCATGACACATTTTTCAAGTTTATCGTTCACCAGATTTTGATTTTATTTATAGTAGTTATATAATGAGATCGCAAATAAATGTGAAATG
The DNA here is from genome assembly GCF_000390285.2 of Anoplophora glabripennis. NCBI lineage: Eukaryota > Metazoa > Arthropoda > Insecta > Coleoptera > Cerambycidae > Anoplophora > Anoplophora glabripennis. Next base: position 25,619 of record NW_019417116.1, read on the forward strand.
TGAAGGTTACGATCTTGACCTTAATATGCCAGATGTCGATGACATCACTTCTAAAAATAGAACATTATGTCATTGATAGTCTGCAATTGGTTGCACTCGGTAAGTAGGGAGGCTTTAATCCCTATATATTTCTGTGAAACGTTTTCCATAATAAGTTTATTCAAAAGACAAGAAATCTACATAGACGAAAGTGAAAATTATTTCGGGCAATTCCTCTTCAACAAACACAGTACCAAAAAAATCTATTAAGTTAGTTCAACATTTACGAAAGGAAATTGGAGAAAATGAGTTTGAAGACACTGATGCCAAGGACTTTTACTCGTCTTTTGAAGTTACCAATGGTAATTTGCAAACCAGTAGTAGAACCAATTGCTTCAACCAGTGCACAATATGATTATTATATCAGCGAATCAGAAGAATCGAAAACATTTCTACAAGAAGTTAAAGCATTTGCAAGAAAAAGCGTCTGCGAAAATTCACCAGAAGGCAGAACTTTCAAAGAAAGTGCGGAAATACAAAGAAAAGTTAAATATTTAAAAAAAAAACTATTAAAGCAGTATGAAGAAGTTTTAGCTGTGTGACAAAATTTGTAATATCGTAGAGTAGTTTTATTATAAGACAAATATATTTTAAGGTTTTAGAACTGTATACAGTAGTATGTTGCAAAAATCTTATAATTTGTTTTTTAATCATATCGACATTTTTTGTTTGTTTTTCTTTCATTTTTTTTTCTCTTTTACCCTTAGTCATATCATTAAGTTAAAATTAGGTAATTACTTATTAATCTTGATTGTTTATTTATTGTATTACTATGTATATTGTATATTTAATTTTAGTTTTGTACACGCACCGCTATTATTATATTATTATCTACAGTGCACCCTGTAATTTGTATTGTTTATCAATGTTTTGGTACAGGTTTGGCATCTGTAAATAAATAAATAAATAAAATGTTCTAAAATAATAAACTTGAAATATCTTTTTATATTTTTAAAATAATATTCTTAATTTTATTGTTTTTAAAACTTATTTAAGCAATATTTTTTAAACAGTATTTAAGCAATATGTACATCATTTCGTACATCCCTTAACATTTATAGGTATATTTATTGCTAAAATTTTAAATAATATTTTGACATACCTACGTTAACTGTAAAATTTGTTGTATCTTAAAATGTTTTACTTTTTGAAACAATATTTTTTAGATTTCTTGTATTTTGGAATAAATTCGATACATATATCTGTGATATTAATTATACTTTACCCATTGAGAATAAAATATGATTTTAATAGTAAAAAGTTATTTACTTATGATATATTTTTAAAATATTCAGTTATTCAGACACGTAAACTGAATTGGTGGACCACAGTCAAACCAGTTCAATGTTTTAATTAAAAAAAAATCTGTAATAGTTCACTACAAAGTAAATTCCATGATTTTAAACAGTGTAGGTTATTTACTTACGATATTTCTTAAAATCCAGTTAGATACATTTGGTAAACACATAGTTTAAATTCGATCTGTTTTAATTATATTTACACTTATTTACACATATTTATACCCATTTAACGTAATCCGAAATACAGTCGAATGGAGACATTATTTTATGGTGAAGTTAATAGTTGACTAGGAAGTAAATTCCACAATTTTTAACAGTAAAGGTTGTTTACTTACGATATTTCTTGATATCTAATTAGATACATTTAGCAAACACATAGTTTAAATTCGATCTGTTTTAATTATATTTACACTTATTTACTCATGTTTATTCACATTTAAAGTTATCCGAAAGACAGTGAACATTATTTTATAATGAAGTTAATTTACTTTAATACAATATTTTCACAAAAATTTTCCAAGATACTCTTTCAAACTAAATTGTTTGGGATTAAAGTCACGCTCCGGCCAATTAAACCTAATAACATTTAAAATTGTAGCAGAGCGCTTTTCTTTTTTTTTAGTTAATGACTGAAATAGTACTACTAACGACATCTTTTGAATGATTTCCATGTAGGAAAACAGATGGGTTGCAACTATTTTTAATTACATGGGGCATTCGATTACTTTACAAACTGCATGAAGTAGCACACCTTGCAAAATAGAACGTCCAAATGCAACAGTTGTGAATTTAATAACTTCATTTGTTGATTGTAGAGATAATTGTTTAATTACTATAATAGAGCCTAGGTTTTCCATGAATTTCGCCATTTGACGCCGATAGCTACACCTTAATAAAAATTATTAAAATAAATAAAAATAGAAAAACAATAAGATGACCAATATTGATATAGGGAAGTATTGGAAAAAAATTTAAACATTCAACTGTTTAAATTTGATTTATCCCCGTCTTAATGTTTCAAATTCTGTCAGTTTTTGCTTGATTTCTTCCTTTTTCACAATATCAACGTCTTCTACTTCTGGAAAAATATAAGCATTTGCAATTTTAGAGCTCGGCTTTAAAAATGTGTGTCATTTCCTTCACAACTTGTTGTTTTTGCCACATAGTCTTTAATAGTCGGCTTTCAAACCAACAAAAAATATAATCGCCTGATTTCAAATCATTGAAATTACTTTGTGGAATGTCCTTTGGCTTTTTGTTAAAGTCGTCCATCGGACGTTCATTTTCTAAATCAGAGAACGATTCAGGATCCAGGTAACTGTCGACAGTTAATATTTCCTCACTTACATCACTTTCAGAGGAGGAAAATGATAAAGGCCTTGTGTTTCGTTTTTTCGGGGGATTTCTTGTTGAAGATGTCTGTGGAATTTCAACGTCTTGTCCAGAAATATTTGTGCCTGCGGGTACCGACAACTTCATTTTTCTTCCAACAGATGCTGCAGTTTTGAATCTTGAATTTTCAAAAATCTCTTTTAATGATCGCGCCATATTTTCTTCTTCTTGTGCATGCTCCTTTGTCTTGGGTAAGTTATCCACAACCTTGTTTCTATTTAAGGGTATATACCTGTCGCTTCAAAACCAGACTTTATATTATTCTCACTACTTGCCTGAAAGTGTTTTAATGCTTGATTTAGCAAACGGGAGAAGACATCTTTCCTTACAACTCCCTTATTATGTTTTTTCCAGTTTCGAAGTATTTGTCTGCAGGCTGTCTAAACTGGCCGGAAGACACTAATATCCAACGGTTGCGTCAAATGGTTGCTATTCGGTGGCAGCAGAATAAAACGAATTTCGTTTTCTTCGCATTTGTTGGATGAGAATCGCGGAAATATGACTCGCCAAATTATCGCCGATTAATATTTTAGGGCCAGGTGGTAAAGTTCGAAAAATAGGGCAGCATTATATTGACAAACCAATCCTCAAAAATATTTAAATCGAACCAGCCCGAACGGGAACGATTGAATCAAACCCCAGGTGGTCCATTTTCCATCCATGTGGACCAGAGGTGATCGGCTTTATAAACTTTATAGACAGGGAGAAACTGTCCTGAGGCTGCACAGGCGAACATAACAGAGGTAGCAGCTTTAGAGGTGTCTATGATTTGCTCTGCTCTTTGACACGATTTACGGACGATTACTTTTACGCGGCCGGGATCGTCGGTAAAATTTGTTTCATCGTAATTTACTATTGCAGCAGGTGGGACATTTTTTAGACTTTCCCTTAAGTTATCTAAATATTTAGTTATTGTTTCATGGCATATTTTGGCCCTACTTTCTTTTATTGATTGGGATAGTATTTTCGTCAGTTTTTGCAACCGCAATAAAAAATTTTGTAACCAAGTTTTCCCTGGCCTGTTATTAACAAATTTAAGTAGAGCCTTTCCACACCTCTCTAAATAATTTTGACCTATATCTTTTACATCCTATGAGTCACACGGGTACCCCCAATCAGCTGCAACACTAATAGCGTTAGCAAGAATATTCTCCTCCTGCTGTGATAGCACAGGCTGACCTCCATGTTTTTGTGGGTATTTTCCCTTAACTTTTCTATATAAAGTGGCAATAGCAATTTTATATATTTCACTCAGGTGTATCTTTGCAATATCCTCCTCCCTCTGACGCGCCACAGCAAGTTTTACTACTCGATATTATATATATATA